>NC_082713.1:70423198-70724656 GCF_030144855.1 Hypanus sabinus | reverse complement strand
AGCCCATGGAATTACAGGGAAGTTATTAGCATGGGTGGAGCATTGGCCGGTCGGCAGAAAACAGAGAGTGGGAATAAAGGGATCCTAGACTGGCTGGCTGCTGGTTACCAGTGGAGTTCCAAAGGGGTCGGTGTTTGGACAGCTGTTTTTTACGATGTAGGGCAATGATTTGGACTACGGGATTAATGGATTTGTGGCTAAATTTACTGATGATACAAAGATAGGTGGAGGAGAGGGTAGGGTTGAAGAAACAGAGACCATGCAGAGAGACTTAGATAGTTCAGGGGAATGGGCAAACAAGTGGCAAATGAAATACAATGTTGCAAACTGTATGGTCATGCACTTTTGTGGAAGAAATAAATGAGCAGACTATTCAAAAAGGCCATGATGCAAAGGGACTTGGGAGTCTCTTTGCAAAGGACACAAGGGACACCAGGAGAAAAAATATGCTGAATACCTTAGGGAAATTAACAACCAATGAAGGTTGCTGACATATCAAAATTAACATTACAGAAGAAACAGTAATTGACAAAATGAGAGACTTTAAAACAAGAAATCCCCAGGACTAGTTAAAGTTCTTTTAATTCAGGAAATGCTTCTTCAAATCTGAAAATTGTGCATTTTGCTCTGCTGTGTAAGAAAGATATGAGAAGGAAACCAAAGAATTATAGGTCTATCAGCCTATTATATCATCGGATTATTAAAGTTACTCATGGATTTGAAGATAAATGACTAACTTGGAAATTGGCTAAGTAGAAACAGAGTAGGGATACTGGAAGAATTCAATTTGGCAGCTGATGTCCAGAAAAGATTTGTGATGGACCTGTACTCATCTGTGGAATCATTAACAACTGAGGAGATGGGCTTGAAAATCAAATATAGATTTACTTGGCAGAATGACAAGGGACATTGTTAACCAAATGTTTGAAGTAATGTTGGGTAATCAAGGAGCGAGCTTTAGCATAATTAGCAGTGATATCACAAAATAACAAGATGATCTGTAGGACTACATAACCCAATCTCATTCCAACATTTATGTAAAATTAAAGGTTTGGTTTTACATTCTACTTTACCTGATATTACATAAAATTATATATGTTTACTTACTGCTGATTCCAAACATACAAGTTTTGAGTGTGTGTGTGTGTGCCTGTTTAATTATCCAGAGAGTACTGGGCAACTGTCTAATTAAAAAAAAAGACCCTATTTTCCAGTGTCTTGGTGCAAGCTTACATAACCAGAAATATATTTCTCCTGTGTATACCAAATTGTGGGTATTGTATGTATTCTGTTAAAAGAAATTGGCAACCATAATACTGATCCAGGTGTATCGTAGTAATATATTGCTAGCGATATGTTTGGCTCCAATTCCATTTTTTAAATTATTATTTTCAAGGCATGTTAATGAACCAGTAGTTTATCATTGCAATATTTTTTTACTTTCTATGGTTTTGATCATCAATGGTCTATTTGATAGCTTTTATTTCTAGTAACTGAAACAAAAATTGGGAAAGGTTTAAATTTGGTCTCATCATCATCATCTCTTAAGCAGTATTAGACAAAGTTAACTTTTATTTTATTGTTGAATTTGTAATTAACACTACCATGTACCTACTCTCATTGACAAGCCTCCCATTGTGCTCCCTTTAGTTGCTGGCCATTTGCTGTGATGTAATGGTCTCATGACTGAGACAGTTGTTGATGCGTTACACAGTGACCTGGCAGGACCCATTCTACCATGCACACTTATCCTTGGTCAGTATTTTGTTTTGGTTTTTGATTAGTAATTCTTGGAAAATCTTCAATATAGTTAGCTGCTTGTCCAGTTTGATGGCATTACTGTTCCTGGGTGTTAGAAATTCTCGATAAAATGATGCCTGATAGAAATTGAAAG
Source organism: Hypanus sabinus (assembly GCF_030144855.1). Lineage (NCBI taxonomy): Eukaryota > Metazoa > Chordata > Chondrichthyes > Myliobatiformes > Dasyatidae > Hypanus > Hypanus sabinus. The sequence continues at coordinate 70,722,762 of NC_082713.1, read as the reverse complement.
GACAGTCTATGGTATAGTCAAGTCTAGACTTTTTTGGGGTCAGGTTTATTCAAGGCTATGTGTGAGCGAACATCACAGACTACAAAACCCTGGGCAATATTTCAGATGATTGAAAGCAAATCTAACTTTTCTACTCTTTGGCATTTTCTGTTTGCCAAATGATAGCCCTCGGATATTTATATTATTGGAGTTTTACTTTTACTGATCCATTGTAGAAATTCTCTGAGTGTTTTTGTATGTCCATGTGAAAGATGTATTGAAGACATACCAGAAATCATTACTCAATCCTTCAAATATAATATAACAGGAATACTTCTGAAATTCATAGCAGTAAGAACCACATTCCCCACTACCCCCAACCATCTCTCTGTTTCACACACACACACACACATAAAAATCTAAGTGGTATTGTTTTGCTTTAGGCAAATCTTATGCCTTATGATATGATATTACACTGCTGGCAGTTGACAGAAACATTGTGAGAAACTGAGTTAATTCTACCCTCTCAGCTCACTGATTATCCATGGTGTGAACTAACTAGTGAAACCTGATAAACTACAAATAGTTTAATGGTGACATTATTAGTCAACTCTACCTCACTAAAGTATACCAGGTTAACAATTCTCCCAAATTCAATTAGCAACATTTTCTCATATTGAAACTCAATTGATAATTGTGTCCATCTGGAAACCACCAGACAGGCTCCACTCTGGAAGACTTATACAGTATGTTGGAGTAAGAAAAAATATAGTCACTTCACTCTTTGGCTTGGCTATATGATCATTTAATCCTCAAAAATATTTCTCCAAATTAAGCCTGTGACAGATAAGAGTGACAGCTAATTGAATAGCTAGCAACAGAAGATCAGAGTGAGAATGATTTGAATCCTAGCAGGCATAAATGAGTCCTATGACTCATTCCAGGAATGTAATTGTGCTACAAGAATTCAAAAAGAAAATGTAATTCATAATACAGGCACAGCATAAAGTATTTAATTTCATGGCTTGTCGCAAATCCTGAACATCTGCAGAAACAATTTATCGATTTTTGTAGTTTGCTCCATTTTGTCTTGCCTTTCTCCTGGCTTTTTCTTCTTTTAATGATTCTTCCACGTTTGCCCTGAGTGGTTTCAGTTTCCTGAAAAAAGCTTGGTCAATGTGATATTTGCATGCTTGCGGAATATTGGTTAGACGTTTTGTTAACTGTGGGCCCTAAATTTTGCAAGATTTAATGACTGGTCATTTTAAATTATCATAATATTGAGGGTGTTACAAGGTCACTCCAAGAAAGATATGCCTTTTGGGCCAAGCTCTTTGAGAGTCAGACAACCTTTGCACTTTTAACATGTAGATGAATAATGAAGATTCCGCCCTTGGCTAGAAGTGCAACCTACATAGTGCAGCCTTTGGCATTTTTTTTTTCAAATTAGAAATCCTTGAATTTACCTGGAGGAAAAATACAATGCCTAGATATAACCTATGTCCAAGTCCTCAGAGAAAAAAAATCTATTTTGACACATGACATATTATCCTTTTTTGTGCCTTGAAAATATAGACTCCATCAAAAAGTGCCAGTTCAAATAGAGCCCATCAAGTTAATCAGCCTAGTAAAGAGGTTTCTGATGTGACCGTCTATTCCCAGAATATGAATTTGTTGGCTAATGTAGAAGTCAGTGATATCGACTATCTCATGAATTTAGTATTATTTGTTTCTCCTTGCATTTTTTCTGACCAGTCTTGCATGGCCAACGAATACATTAAACTAATTCCTGGGTAAAGGAATTGGAAGTGGTATCACAAATCATGAAAATTCTTAGACCTGTGAGAACTGGTTATCAGGCAGGCACTTCCTTCTGCTACAGGTTTGTTAAGAATGTCTATTTTCACCTTTGATCTTGATTCCTTACATAGTTCCTTCACCTAGGACTCTCACCTCAAGTTGATTTTATCCAACTTCATTTCTCAAGCCTTTTTTTTTCCTGAAATGGAAGTCTGGAGCATGGAGCATAATTCTGATCACATTATATGAAAGATATGATTGTAGAGGAGTGGTGCATAGGAAATTTACCGGGATATTGCTAGGGTTTTCAGTTATGAGGAAAGGCATGAGCATCTGAATGTGTTACCCTTGGAAAGGAAGAGGCTAAATGGGGACCTGATTGAAATTATGAGGGGCATAAACAGAATGGATAGGGGAAAATATTCCCTATAATGGAGGCTTTAAAAACAGGGCATAGGTTTAAAGTGAGGAGAAAGAATGTTAGAGATCTGAGGAAAGGATTTTCACAGGGAGTTGTTGCTTTCCGGAATATACCACTGGAGGCACTCTCACATTTAAAAAGCATCTGGGTGATCATGCAGGTGACAGACAAATTGACAATTGTCATTGACCAGGTGGCCTTTTTTCTTTGCTGTGCCACACAGAATTTAAGAAAAGGTCCTTTGGCCCTTGTGTGGCATGTTGAAAACCATTTAAGACACTAAGACTTCATATTTCAGGTCCTTGCATCAACCTGTATCATATTCACAAGTAAGATGATAGGGCTAACTTTCCTTGAATAGTTGATCGGAAAAAGAAAACATTAATGTGGTTTTAGTTGCACTTGGAAAAGGGCCAAGTGGATATGGAAAGAATAGGTACAGACATTCAGCTCAGACCCTCTTCGATACCTACACTAGAGCACGGGAACCTTAGAATGCTGTGAAAGGAGAGTGGAAGCTATGGACTAAATAATAGACTGTTATTTCTTTGCACTTTAGGCTGTTCTGCAATTCTCCCCATCAACCTGTTAGATAGAGATAATTAATCCACCCTCATTAAAATCAATACATTATCATTTACTTGCGTTGAAGTGGCCTTTAATATTGCCAAAACATAGACTGAAAATTGATGGCCTTCTGCAATAGTAGAGTTTTTTGACATTAAACAGATTCACTTAATCAGGTTTCAGTCTTCATCTTTGGCATTGTCTATGAGGCGGTTTCTTCCACATCCCAAAGAGAAGCTAATTGGTAGATCATTAGCCATGCAATTTGCCCAAGCAGTATTCCGAGTGGTAGAATTAAAAGGCAGTTAATGGGAATGTAGGGAGAGAAAAGTGCAATTGATGTAAGATTCATGTAACTGGGTGTCTGAGAGTTGCTGTGCACTCACTGGATTGAAGTGCTTGTCTCTATGTTGTAGGACTACATGAGAATTTTGAACTAATGAATGGGATTCATTGCAAGGCAGGAAAATAAGCTATTCTGCTGAACTGGTCCATAACTATTTATGACTGTTTCAAATCTCCTCCCACTTTACTTTCATAAATCCATTTAACCTATCCCTTCCATTGCACTCTGTTTCATTTATTTTTCCAACTTCACTTAAAATGCATCAATATTATCTTCTCTCAGGAAAAAAAACAGGAATTATTTCTAAAACTTCAGCAATGAGATTATGTTGCCTTTGGCAGAAATAAGCTCCAGTGGGTAATGTTCTCCTGATGGTATATGCTTATCACCTGTTCCAGAGCTGAAATTAAAACTATCTTTAGAGAGCTTTCAAAACACGATCATTCTATCATGATCGTGTTTTTTTGTAAATTAAGATCTCAATAGAAATAGTTCAAAAGAAACACAATTACTCAATCAAAATGAAACCGAATGATGTAATGAGAAAGGGCAAGTCTCAACATTCTGACTTCTCATTTTTTTTCTGTAATTGTAAAAAGTGAATCAACTTATTGAAAATGACAGTGAAAAGAAACTGTATATATTATAAGAAATTGAACCCTGTGATCATATTGTTCAATTTCCAATGCAAACTCAGCTTATGCCTCCAATATACTGCCAGTGTAATTTAAATAAAAGACAAATAAAATTCAACAAAGAAAGCCAGTAATACTGTATTTATCTGGCATAAAGAAAAATGCAATTACTGGTAGCAGTCTGTATTACCTCCCATTTGTCATTGCTCTTTCTCAGCACATGCCTCAATTTTCCAATGAAATTTGGCATTAGTCTGACGATCGAATATTAGATCAGGCTCTGAAGATTCAATGTCCTTCCCCTTTTCTGATGTCTGATGAGATCACTGACACAAGGAGATCAGATAGAACTTAAAACTTAGCTTTGTATCTCTTTGATTTGGGTGGAGATTGTAGCCAGTTTTGTTTTCACTTTATTAGGTCTATATCCCCACAGGTCACAGTGTCCACAAACTTGCATCATAATATGCCTGTAGTTCAAACAGTTGTGAACCGAGATGCTGAGTAATTCTATTTGAATGGTATTGGTTTTCTGGACAGTGTACTCTGCTAATAAAATAGTAAAATTGAAAAAATAAAGAAAATAATTGAGAAGCAATTTGACATGGATAGAACATGATTCTGAATCACATTTCATCCTGTGATAAGCAGATTTAACCATTGACGAATCCAGCTGCACAAGTAATCAGCACAGGGAAATAATTACTACTTGCAATAATCACAGTAGAAAGCAATTCTTAAGATCTTTGCTTATCACCTAATTCCTTAGTTTTCCACATTGCTCTAATGGCAGCAATTGATTTCTTGGAATGCTTTATAATACTTAAACTGCCCCTTGGGTGGTATTAAACTTCCATATGTCATATAGGCAAATCAAATATGTCAGAACAAAATGGCATGTTAATTGTCCCACATCCTGTTTTATGGTGTGTACAAGTAAGCTAAATGCAGTGCTACTTTTTACTTTATGTACTTTATGTGCAGAATTTTTAGTGCAAAGTCAAAGCCAACATGTTATTTTTTGAATTGAATATTTGATGTGAATTATCATTTGGTTGCAAAAGTTTCAGTGCTTTATTCAACCATTATTTCTCATTGCAGAAGAAATCTGTATTTTTTGACAGCTCCATATCTTGACCTTGGTTGTAAATTCACGGGATTAAAAATACATCCATCTTATTTGCCGTTATGTGAAGACTTATAGATTTTGTTATTTTAATCATGAAGGAAGAAAAACAAGTCAATTAAGGGGTGTCAGTGTTGCAACATAGGAAATGAAGCAGCCGGCTTGCTTGTAGCAGGGAGACTGAAACAGTGACCAAGATACAGTAAATGATTTATTTCTGCTTAATCTCAGTGAATTTGATTGAGAAACAGATATATGCTAGGAGATGAAACTGAACTAGGGCACCAGAGGGGAAAACCAGTATTTTACCTCTTCCTATTGACAACACCAAGTGCTCCTCAGCTGAAGTACAATGCACAATCACTCCACCCCCACACTCACCCCCCCAAAAAAACACCACTGATGCACCCGAATTACAGTAGGGAAGTCTTTTTACTGTGAGCAATCCATTTCTCAACACAACATAACTGGTGCACAGAGAACTGATGGTTCCTGCATAATTTATGGCTCCCTCATTAGTGGAGACATTATATCATCAGACACCCTCATAAAACCTTGCCTGTGGCATGATTTCCAGGCACAGCTCTATGTCCCAATCTTATTAGTTGGTCGTAATACTGGTAATAGTATTACAATAAATAAAGTTCTATCAATCCTATTTAACATTATACATCATGTGACCTTCTACGTGACAATTTAACATTTGCCATTTGGTCAGGGAAGATGCATACATTAGGATGCTCTTCATTGAACACAGCTTGGTATTCAATACAATTATATCCTCCAAACTAATCAATAAACTCCAAGACCTAAACCTCAATACTGATTTGTGCAAATGGAATCTTGATTTTTTTCATCTGCAGACCCCAGTCAATTCGGATTGGCAACAACATCTCCTTCACAATCTCCATCAGCAATGGTGAATCAAAAGGCTGTGTGCTTAGTCCCCTGCTTACTCACTTTATACTTATGACAGCGAGGCTAAGCACAACTACAATGCCATATATAGGAGGAAGACTAAAGGGGGAAAATCAGGGATCAGAGATGAAGAGTGTCAGCAACTTTAAATTCTTTGGTGTTATCATTTCAGAGGACCTGTCCTGGGCCCAGCACAGAAGTGCCATTATTAAGAAAATACGGCAGTACCTCTACTTTGAAGTTTGAGAAGATTCAGCATGACATCTAAATCTTTGACAAACTTCTATAGATATGCAATGGATTTGGTTGCATCATGGTCTGCTATACATCCTTGACCTTGAATGGAAAACCCTACAAAAGCTAGTGCGGATAGAGCCCAGACTGCCATAGGTATAGCCCACCCCACTGTTGAGTACATCTACATGTAGTGCCATCACAGGAAATCAGTATCCATTATCAAGGATTCCCACCATCCAGGCCATGTTCTCTTTTTCCTGCTGCCATTAGGAAGGTGGTACAGGAACTTTAGGTCCCAAACCATCATGTCCAGGAACAGTTACAACCCCTCAACCATCAGGGTCTGGAACCCCAACTTCATTCACCCAACATTGAACCATCCCCATAGCCTATCAACTCACTTTCAAAGACACTTCATCTCATGTCCTCGATATATATTCCTTACTATTTTCATTTTTTGTACTTACTGTGAATGTCCATAAGAAAATAAATCTTAGGGTTGCATATGGTGACGTACATGTATTTTGATAATAAATTTACTTTATAGTTTTTACTTTGTTTGAAACAAACATGGCCTGGAAATTCTAGTCTGCTGAAAAGAAGTGGAGGGCTCCTCCACTACAATCTTCAGTAATACTCAAGGCCTCAAAACCAACAAAGTGGTGTACATATTCAAGATGAACAATTCCATTCCATGAGAAGCACACACAAAATGCAGGAGGAACTCAGGAAGTCAGACAGCATCTACGGAGGGAAATAAACAAGTGACGTTTAAGTGTCAGGAAAGCTGACTCACAACTTGGCCAAAGGGGTATAGTTAAAGAAGGAGCAAAGGAAATTTCAGAGTGCTGAGTGCTAGCGATGGAACAATTAAAAACCAGGACAGGAATCCTGCTCACTCTCTGTAAGTCATCGAAATGTGCTTGTGCAATGGTTGGTGGAGTTCTTTAAATTTAAGTGTGGCCAGTACTGTTTACTTTCTAATGGAGAATCTTTTGCGATTATCAGAGTGTATTAACCTCTGACTCCACATGCCCACCCTCTCAGGAGATGAATGGATGTTTTGGAGCAGGAAAAGTGGCTGTTTTTCTCACATCCTTCCTTCAAAGCAAAATGCTGTCATTGATTGCAAGAGGGCAATTATATTCCTGCCAAGCTCAGCTAACGCAGATCAATTGGAGTCTGAAATTTCATAGTACCACACTGGATGGTGCATTTACTCAAGGGAACATACCTGTTCATTTCCTCTCACCTCAGTGTATTTGGGTTTAAGACTGACTCATTGCAGAAAATTCCGATGAGGCTGCAGGTACGTTCAGAACCAGAAAATTTTCATCATCAGTCTGATTTTAACCATTTCTTTTTGGTGCAGAGATGCAATTAAAGTAAGCAATTTAGTGTGGCAAAACAGGTCAGATTTGAAGCTGATTGTGTATAGGTCCTAAATATAGAATTTGGACAGAATGCCTGAGAGAGCTGCATTGCAGCAAGTATGAAACTGTGTTAAGCTGCAATTTCCATCATCCTTTCACCTTGCAGGGGAACTGATAAGCGAGAGAAAATGGTTTGACAATACCATAGTACAAGCAGTATCAATTCATCTATTAGGTCAGAAATACCATTGGCATAAATCCAGAAACACTTTAGGTTCTACAATAAGATGCTGTGAAGTAATTTCACTGAATGATTGTAGACTAAGGTGCCTCCTAGGCAAAATTGATCCTTCAAGTACTTGTCATTACCAACCAAAATCTAGGCAACTCCATTCTTCGCTCAGTGCAACCTGTTCATTCTGTGCTCCCCTTGCTGAAGTGAACAGGGCTCCCTTTAACTGCTTTCACATTCTTAGTATGTTATCTAGCTGCTTTTTACATTTTTTTCTGTAAACCCCTCCCCAATTTATCTCCAGTTAGAAGCACCAAACCAGCTATATAGGATTCTAATATTTACTTCCATTGAAGCCAAGGCTCCTTCATCATTCCATCTGGGCTCCTCACATCTGGACGAGTTGCAGTCACATGCTTTCTTCCTGATCACTGCCTAATTCCAGGCAGTGACTTGAGCATGTGACTGAATTTTGAACTGAACTTCCCTTCTCTGGTGCAGCATAATGTCTGCAATTTTAGTTTTTATTTAACTTTGAGCTGAATTTTCTCAAGAAGCAGACACTCTAGGTGTGAATGCTGCGGATCTCTCGGATTTCTACCACCTCCTCTGTTGTACCTGCAAAATATTATGAGCTCTGCCATCTATAACAAATCTCAATTTATAAATTCAAATTGTTAAGCTTTCATATTATCAAAACTAGGTTTCCATTTCTTTGGCCAATTAATTTATTGATTGAAGTATATCTTGTCCATTACTTTTAGTCTGCTTTCATTCCTCTTTAAAAATAAATTAAAAGCTTTCACTTGACGTAAGAGAATTTGGCATATCTTAAATCATAAATATCTTGGCATAAGATATTTCCTGTTTTAATCTGTTACAGTTCATCGTGAGGGATGGGGACAGTTACAGAACCATCTTCCCCCTCAGCACCAGTTTTCCACTTTGACCCAATTCCTCTGTTTAATACTTAGTTCAAGGCGGACTGTGTTCATATTCCCTACCTGATCATATGGTGTCTGCTTTTGCACTTTTTTGAGAGCCATTGGTAGAGTGACTGATGTTCAGAGAAGTTCCTTCACTGGCAGGAATTCTGCCAGCAGTGTATCATGGATGTGTAGAGCTAAGGAAAACAGTGGAATTTTATAGAGAAACAAAGATTGATAAATAAAAAAAATAATAAAACAAAGCTTGATACATAACTAAGGTGCTGTCAGGAAGGGGGCCGGATGGACCCAAATGCAGGACGCAGACACTGAAGTACTAGGGGGAGGACAGGATGGGGATGCCATGGCATTTAAGAGTATAGCTGGGGTTCAGGTAGATAGAGTGTCAGGCAGGCAGAGCAGAGTGAGCTCCTGGAGTTCCGGCTGGCAAAGCGGAGCGGGTTCCCGGAGTTCGAGTTCAGGTAGACAGGCTCCTGGGATTCAGGCAGGCAGGCAGGCAGACAGGTCTAGGTGGCTAGATAAGCTGACGGAGAGCCCTCCCTGGGTGGGCCACATATGTCCCGGGTAGGGACACCTCCCAGGCGGAAACACCAGAGGCCTGGGCACGATGCGGCCCCCTAGGCAGGTGCAGGGCACAATCCCAGGGTTTGGGCGGAAGAGGAGGATGGCGCAGAACCCCCACCGGGCAGCGGCAGGTCGGCCGGACCCGCCCGACGGAGGCAAGGGATAGGAACGGGCAGAACCCCCACCGGGCAGCGGCAGGTCGGCTGGACCTGCCCGACGGAGGCAAGGAATAGGAGCGGGCGGAATCACCGTCGGGCAGCAGCAGGTCGGCTGGACCTGCCCGACGGAGGCAAGGGATAGGAGCGGGCAGAATCACCGTCGGGCAGCAGCAGGTCGGCTGGACCTGCCCGACAGAGGCAAGGGATAGGAAAGGGCAGAACCCCCACCGGGCAGCGGCAAGTCGGCCGGACCTGCCCGACGGAGGCAAGGGGTAGGAATGGGCAGAACCACCGTCGGGCAGCAGCAGGTCGGCCGGATCTGCCCGACGGAGGCAAGGGGTAGGAACGGGCAGAACCACTGCTGGGCAGCGGCAGGTCGGCCGGATCTGCCCGACGGAGGCAAGGGGTAGGAACGGGCATAGGTCCTGGGTGACCAACACAACAGTCATGATAACGGGAAAATCAGAAATGGCCGGCAGACAGCGCAACCGCGTGAACAAAACAAACGAGCGGAGCAGCGGGACCAGTGCATGGGAAGAAAGGTGGGGGAGAGGACCAACCTGGCAGTACTGGTACGGGCAGTGAAGCATGATGAAGAATATATCTGAGCCCAGGCGGGATAACAGAATGCAGAGAAGAGTTCGGAGCCGGCGGAGAAACAGGAAACAAAACAAAACGACCACCCGCCTCGTCCCAGTCCCAAGGCACCTAAAAACACCTGCAGCTCCTTGAACCAGGAGGGTCCTAATTAGTTCACGGGTGACGGGAGGGGCAACTGTAGGACCCGGAGTCCAGAGCCCTCAGACCGGATCGAGACCCAGAACGCGGATTCAGGACCGGACCCTGACAAGTGCAAAAGAAGACAAACTATGCAAATATGCATAGACATCACCCTGACACAGTGGTGTGAAGAAACCAACCTCTCCCTCAATGTCACAAAATCAAAGGAGCTAGTTATGGACTACAGGAGGAATGGAGACAGGCTCACCCCCCTTGACATCAATGGATCTGGGATTGAGAGGGTGAACAGTTTTAAGTCCCTCGGCATCTACATCACTGAGGATGTCATGTGGTCTGTACATAACAGCTGTGTGGTGAAAAAAGGACAACAGCCAGCACCTCTTTCACTTCAGACAATTGAAGAGGTTTGGCATGATTCCCCAAATCCCAAGGACTTTCTACAGGGGCACAATTGAGAGCATCCTGACTGGCTGCATCACTGCCTGGTATGGGAACTGTACTTCCTTCAATCAGAGGACTCTGCAGAGAGTGGTGTGAACAATGTAAATGTGAACTTCCCTCTATTCAAGACATTTACAAAGACAGGTGCATAAGAAGGGCCCAAAAAATCATTTGGGACACGAGTCATTCGAACCACAAACTGTTCCAGCTGCTGCTATCTGGGAAACAGTACTGCAGCATTAAACCCAGGACCAACAGGCTCTGGGATAACTTTGTCCACCAGGCCATCAGACTGGGTAATTCAAGCTGATACAATTGTATGTCTATGCTATATTGACTGTCCTGTTGAACATATTATTTATTATAAATTACTACATATTGCACTTTGCACATTAAGATAGAGACGTAAAGATTATTACTACTCATGTATGTGAAAGATGTAAGTAAGAAAGTCTATTCAATGTAAATAATACTGAGAAAACATCAATGTAAAGAACCCTTGAAAGTGACTCTGTAGGTCGTAGGATCAGTTCAGACGAGACCAACAGGTTTTCTAGTCATTAACACGTAACTAATTTTGGGATCAAACCTTCATGGAAGTTGATTAAAAAAGAGCACAAGTTCTTTTGATTTAAAATAAATCACTTTTGAGTCACAAAAGTGACAGTCCTTATCCTATAAGATAACCAAGCGTCCTCAACCTGCAGCATTAACTCCGTTTTGCTTTCCACAGATTCTTGCTGACTATCCTCATTTTTATTTCAGATCTTGAGCATTTGCCTTTTTTATTTGTTTTTCTTTTAGCAACTTCTGAACGCATGGATGGAAATGACAATGGACATTTACAAAATGGAGAAGCTAATGGCATCTGTCAATCATAAATTGGAACAACTTGATTCATACTGAGAGAAATGGTTTAACTACATAACACGCCATAATAGGCCTGATTTTATTCTCACAAATCAATGATTATGTTGTAAAAAAAGTTCACTCCCTACTTGTACAGTATCTGAAATACATCTTTTGGAAATGTTTGTATTATGCTGGATTTCAATAAAAAATAAATTACAAAAAAAAAGAAAAGAAATTGGCTGGCCCTCCCACAGGTGTAATAGGAATTCACAGTATAACAAGACCCCTGTTCATTTTTTGGGTGGGACAAATGTACAATTTCACTAAGACATTAATGTTTTATCCTTCTGATTTAACAAATATCAACAGATTTTGATCATATTTTGAATGGACTGAACATTAGATTATGTACAGGACAAAGAGACTTATTTTAAATTTGGTAAAAAAAAGAAATTGGCAAAAGGCCTGCCCCTTTGCCATACAGTTCTATTGTCTATATTAGTTTTATTTTGACACTTTCCAACATATGATTACTTTGGGTATGCAGAAGCACATTAAAGTCAACAGTATTTACTTCCCTGCTAATTATAAATGTATCATTCGTCTGCGTGAACCCAGCAGAGAATTGTGATTTAAATCTGCACTTCTTAGGGAGAAATTTTATAAACTGGTGCCCAAAAGTTAGCGGAGAAATTACACAGTGCGATCCCAAGGGCTGTGACTGCTGGATCGGGCTTTGAACAAGTGGACATCCTCACCTTGCTCTCCTGCTGCTTCCAGTAGTACCGAGCGCCAAACGCACCGAGTAACAACAACACCGCTAGCAGGACCACCAAGATCCCAATCTGCAAATATCGTCCCAGGCGGTTATCTCTTTCTTTAGTTGCGAAAATCTGGAGATTCACGACAAAAATATAATCCACTCACTTATGAATTTCTTAAGCATAAATTAAAACAGGAATTGACACCAGTACCGTTGCGATAACAAACTGTAAATATTCTACATATTAAGGAAAGTTAATGCGGTAACTCTCCGGCGATAATAATTATTAAATTGATTAACAGATCAATATTCTCACATTTGCAGCTAAGATTTGCGCCTCGAGGTTCGGGCTAGTTTTCTTGGCCATCATTTAATAACGTTGGTCGCAGAGGCTGAATCACAACTAGTTTTTGAACATCAAGGAACGGAGAGTTTTATTCCCCCTACTCAGTTTGAATCGCTTAAGGGGAGTTTCAGACGCTTCCCTTAAAGGGGCCGGCGCGCAATTGATAGATTAAATTCGAATTGTTGTTAACACCCAGACCGTTAACAGAAGCACTGAGGTTTTAAGGAGAAATTGTTTTTTTTTCATAGTTGTCCAAAATTCTACAACTATATTTTAATTACAACAACTATTAACAGAGTGCCAACAGCTCGTTTCACCTCATGAACTCGCCACTTTCCTGAGAGCAATTATCAACATCCACCTTCAGTCTACCCTCTTCCAAGCCTTGGCTTTGGAGAGGTGCCTGTTATTTCCAATTGGACATGCTGGGATCATTATGAACAGTGGCTCTCCGAAGACTGATGCTGCATTTTGATTTCACCTATTTCTTTTGGAGTAAGAAGAGCTATATTACAATAAAACAGCCCTCCACATCCCCATCTACACCAATCCCATATGCCTGCATTAGGACCATATTTTTCAATGTTTTGTCTATTCAAGTGCCCCATATCTAATGCCCCTTAAACATAGTCTGGTCACCTTACTACAGGAAGGATGTGGAAACCATAGAAAGGGTGCAGAGGAGATTTACCTGGATTGGGGAGCATGCCTTATGAGAATAGGTTGAGTGAACTTGGCCTTTTTTCATTGGAGCAACAGAGGATGAGAGGTGACCTGATAGAGGTGTACAAGATGATGAGAGACATTGATCGTGTGGATAGTCAGAGGCTTTTTCTCAGGGCTGAAATGATTGCCACAAGAGGACACAGGTTTAAGGTGCTGGGGAGTAGGTACAGAGGAGATGTCAGCAGTAAGTTTTTTATGCAGAGAGTATTGAGTGCGTGGAATGGGCTGCCAGCAACGGAGGTGGAGGCAGATACGATAGGGTCTTTTAAGAGGCTTTTGGATAGGTACATGGAGCTTAGAAAAATAGAGGGCTATGGGTAAGCCTAGTAATTTCTAAGGTAGGGACATGTTCGGCACAACTTTGTGGGCGAAGGGTCTGTATTGTGCTGTAGGTTTTCTATGTTCTTTGTTTCTATAATAAGCATAGTAATGGGATGTGTATTGTAATTGTATTTCTTCAATGAACTTACTCTTAAAAAAATGTCAAATTGCATTTGGACAGCACCTAAAAATATTTTAATTCATATCCACATCGCGGTCCATCTGGTTCTACAAGAGCTTACCCAATAAGGATTGTGGGAACTATTTTTTGCTCTACATCTTGCTCTGCACAATTTAAGCCCTTATCCTTTTTTTTTAAATACTATGACATTACATTGTAAATGTGATTCATTTACTCTGGGGTTAGATGATACTGACTAGAGAGGCTGCAAGTCTAAGGGCACTGGTTATTTATAAGAGTAGGATGATTTTGCTGATCCATCAATATTTCAATGTTGAGGTCTCAAGGTAAAAGAATAAGCGCATCACAAGGAACCCTTTTTTTAACATGATTTATGGTTGGATTCAGGAATACATGATCAGCAGCTATGGTTCAGCCATGTCATAGGGATGTTCAACAGTTCAGGTCAAAGTGTCAGCCTGAACATCCATTATCCCTTTACCTCTACAGATGCTGCATGATCTGTTAAACTCCTCCAGTAGTTTTTGGCAACCAATGAATCAGATTTACTTTCACTCTGTTTCAGAACCGTCGGTGTAAGCCAGATTCAGCTTTGACTGTTCTGTTGATGCAAAGGACAAATCCAGCCTTGTCATAAAAAGGGTTAACACATCACAATATTGCAAGTTGGATTATATCCAGCCTCGTAGATGAAATTTTGCCAGTTGGAAAGGTGAGTTTAATCTGCTCAGATTTCTTGGTGTCACAGCCCACAGCAAAATACCAGTCCTAATTCAGCATAAACTGACAATCACTGAACAGTCAGAAGAATGATTGGGCAATTGAACAATTTACACTGAAGTAATAAAAAAGAACATTCTTTCTAAGTTGGACCTAAGCCACAATGTGCTGAGTTCTGTTGGCTGTGGTTAATGGTTTTGAAAAGAACTGCTTCTGTTGAGCAGTTTCTTTGCAAGTATGTCCTGGACTCACACCAACACACTCAAGTCTGGAACTTATTGAATGGCTAATGGTGCCTCATCTATCAGTTCATTCCTCCACTCCTCTCATGACCATGTGGAGTCCGGATATAGATACCACACATTTTCACTGGGGATGCCACTTCTCCACTCTGTACAACTCTTATCACTCATGACAGAGGGGATCCTTGATCTGATGAAGGGAGAAGTTGAGCATTATTTTTAAATTAATGTTCTTAAATATTTTGTTTCTTTTTTAGATTATTTCTATTGCTTTAACAGTCTTGTCGTTAATTGTGACTGGCACATGTTTCCACATTCTATGATGATTGAAAGAGGTCCCTAGCTAGCTCTTTAGCAGTCTTCTTATGTTATAGAGAACACCTTGTCTCACGGTATGGTTCAGTTGGCCCTCCGAAGCTCTGTTAGTACCCCTATGCCCAACCACTTGGCTCCATCTCTTCATGGCATTCAGCTGTTCTTCTGCTTCTGGATTGAGTCATGAGCCTGCCATCCACTGCTACTGGGTTGAGCCGTTACCAGTGATCACTGTGACATAGAGAATTAGCCGTTCCTTCGTGCTTGGGTCTAGTTCTGCAGGTGTACATCATGTTAGTAGCTAGTGTGAGAAAGGCCAATGTTGACTAATGGCAATTTGTTCCACATAAAAATTTCACTGTTTAATTCCATTCTCTAATTTATATAAAACTTAGTGTGTCTAAAAGCTTATAAATTCTGCTGAAATAACTTTTTTTTCCTACTTTGTTGCAGGACAGTTTCTGGTACTGCATTGTAGTTACATTGCTGTGAGTTCAGCCACATTGCACTTGGCTCAGTTTAGCTTATAAATTGAAATGTACACTAAGTGGGCCCCGATAGATATTTCTTTCTGGATGAACGCTGCAAAGGCAACACCCTGGTCCCATTCCCAGTCAACCAGGAATTTTAATAAATATTGAAAATGCTGGTTGCATTGCATCTGTGAAAAGAAAAATTATATTAAGATTTTAGGTCAAAGACCATTGGAACTGAGAAACCATGTAGGATTAATTTGCAGAGAAGATTAGACAGAACAAAGAGAATATTATTCTCTAATGTTGTTGGTCAACTCTTCTATCTCCATCTCTGCTAATGTTATTCTAATGGCATTCTCCCACACAACTGCAAAAGATATGGCATCTTTTTTTATCTTGTCCCTTCCCATCCTCCAAAGACCTAAACAGTTCTTTCAAGATGAACAGCCATTCATTCACTTGTTTTAATCCAGTGCCTGAGGAAACTAATTGCAGATGTAGAGACCTTCCCTCCCCCCATTCAGTCTGCAGGAGTGACTCAATTTCTTGTCACTTTAATTTTCTACCCCATACTAATTCAAGCTCACCTGTCTGTGCTATTTGCAATTTCAAACAAGGCCCAATATGTGCTTCAGGGATAGTGCCACATAATCGATTTGGGCAATTACAATCTTCAGGACGCATTGATAAATACAACAACTTCAGTTTGTATCAGAACTGGCTAGTGCTAGTGTACAGTTATACTTTAACATTATATTAGTTCATTTTCTCTGAGTACTCAGCAACAGTCCTGCCCAAATTACACTGGCAACTTTGGGCTTATCCTATCAAAGATTTTTCCTCTGCCCTATTCACTCCAACCTCTCTGCAACTAACTCACTTCCCTTCTCTTTCAGTTCTGACCAACATTTTTCAACCTGAAAAGTTGACTCTATTTCCACAAGTACAACATCATCTGCTGAGTTCTTTTGCCATTTTCTGTTTTTACTTCAGCTTTCCTGGATCTGCATGCTTTCAAATTTCAGTGATAAGTTTAGTCATTCATAGAATACCACTATTTTAGAAACAATGGAGTGATAGAAGTAGAAAAACAAAATAATGAATTCACATTCCAAGGCTGGTTAAGGAACAAGGCATACAGAGTTCATTTACCTTGAACTTTTGTGCACAATTTCTATTTACTTTAGTAATATTATAGGGAACATTATTTAACTCGTGTGCATAAAAAGTGCCACTTACTTGGTTTCACTGTCCTGTGTTTGCCTCCATATTTTCAAGTTTTTATTTCAGAAATATTAATCAATTTTGTGAGTACTGTGGGTTCTCTTTTCAATTGTGTTTCTGGGAGAGCCATTTGATTCAAAAATAATTCTCTGCATTAGATTCTTCTAACCTCTATTTTATTACAAAGCTTAAATGTATGTATGCCCTATAGGCCCCTATTTATATCACTAGAGATGGCTTTATGCATTTATCATAATAAAAAACTTTCATTATTTTGAATAGGCTTTAAGTCTTTTTCAGTTTTCTCACTTAGTGTTCTACGACCTCATTGACATTGAGCTTTTAAAAATTTAGAAATCTCAATTTTTTTTAAAACTTTTTAGTTTGAACCTTAATAAGATTATTTTCTCTCTCTCAATTCAGTTTTTCATTTCCTTTCCATTCTGCTTGCTGTAAGTAACATTGACACTGAAATTGTCAGTCTCACTGACATTTCCTGGTTCACATTGTCCACTGTTTATTAACAATTTTTCAGCTTGATTGGTTAAGGAGAGTCACAATTGCTTATCCTAGCCACATACATTACTGATGCCTGATTGGTGCTGCTACCTTGTTCCAGCCTCCAGGCAACTTTAAGTGAAATGTTTTAAGGAAATTAAACAGGCAAAAAGCACATTTACTGATCTAAGTGCTGAAGGAACTCAACAGGTCAGGCAACGTCTATGGATTAGAATAAACAGTTGACATTTTGGGCCCAGACCCTTCATCAGGAGAGGAAATAAATGGGGCAGAAGCCAGTACAATATGACGGGAAGAGTACAAGCCTGCAGGTGATAGGGGAGAGTGAAGAGGAGTGGGTGCGGGAGAGGGTATGATGTGAGAGGTGTTAGGTGGAAAAGGTAACTGCTGTAGAAGGAATCTGATAGGATAGGATGGTGGACCATGTAATACAGGGAAGGAGATGGGGAAACAGTGGGCGATGACGGGTAGGTCCTGAAGGTACGGGAGGAGAAGAGAAGGGAGGCGAGGGGCACTAGAATGTGGGAAATAGAATAAGGTTGGATGCTCTGACAGAGGGGAGTGGTACTTGAATTAAACTTTGAATTCTCACACTGACCTACTTGCCCTCTCCAGCCACAAAGAGGCAAAAATCAATTTGGACAAGCAATACCTCATATTCCATCTGGGTAGTCTCTAAGATGATAGAATAATTTCTCTGGTTTCTGGTAACCACTCCCTTTTGCTACCCCACTTACACTTTTTAACAATCTGTGTTAAAGATTTGGAGCTGGAACTGGATGAACTCCAAATCACTTGGGAGGGTGAAGGGGTGATAAATAGGACATAAAGGGAGGTAGTGCAGGACACAGGAGACTTGGTGACAGTCAGGAAGAGGAAAGGGGTTAAGAAGCAAGTACAGAGTACCCCTGTGGCCATTTCCCCTCATAAACAGGTATATCACTTTGGATACAGTCAGCGATGTATGATTTAAGAGAGGAAAGTCACAGTGGTCGGATCTCTGGCACTGAGTCTGACTCTGTGACTCAGAAGGGAAGGGGGAGAAGTGGCACACTGTGGGGATAGGGAATTTGTTAGTTAGGGGAATGGACAAAAGGTTCCGTGGGAGAGAACAAAATTCCCAGATGGTATGTTGCCTACTGGGTGCCAGGGTCCAGTATATCTTGGATCACGTCCTCACCATTGTTAAGTGGGAGGGTGAACAGCAGAGATCATGGTCCATGTAGGTACCAATGGCATGGGTAAGACAAGTGACGAGGTTTTGCAGAAGGAGTTTAGTGCTAAGTTAAAGAGCAAGACCTCCAGGGTGGTGATCTCAGTATTGCTATCTGTGCCATGTCCTAGTGAGGTCAGAACTAGGAAGATAATACAATTTAATGTGTGGCTAAGGAATTGGTGTAGGAGGGAGGGCATACGAGTGTTAGGGCATTGGGCTTTCTTCCAGGGATGGTGGGACTTACACTGAACGAACTTGAACTGGAGGGGGACTAATATCCTAGCAGGAAGGTTTGTTAATAGTGCATGTTGAGGTTTAAACTAGGGTTGCAGGGGAATGAGAACCAGAGTGCCAGGACAGCTAGTGGAGAGGTTGTGAAGGCAGATGTTGGTAAGACCTCTGTCAAAATTATGGATCAAAAGGTTGAGCATTGTGCGACTATTATCTTAAGCTGCCTATATTTCAATGCAAAAAGTATCGTAGAAAAGGCGGATATTAATGCTAAAGATGAGATAGCTGGTTTATAAACAGAGGCAATGTGTAATGAGGAGAGGCTGTTGATAGGGCAAAACTGCAGTCAGCAGTTTGAGTTGCAATGTAAAAGGTGGACAATATCAAAAACAGTGAATGCAGGCTTAAAGGTGTATTTGAATGCGCATGGTATATGGAATAAGACAGCACATTTGCAAGTTGGCAGGTATAGAAACATGGAAACATAGAAAATAGGTGCAGGAGTAGGCCAATCGGCCCTTTGAGCCTGCACCACCATTCTGTATGATCATGGCTGATCATCCAACTCAGAACCCTGTACCTGCTTTCCCTCCATACCCCCTGATCCCTTTAGCCACAAGGACCATATCTAACTTCCTCAAGTATAGCCAATGAACCGGCCTCAACTGTTTCCTGTGGCAGAGAATTCCACAGATTCACCACTCTTCGTGTGAAGAAGTTTTTCCTCATCTCGGTCCTAAAAGGCTTCCCCTTTATCCTTAAACTGTGACCCCTTTTTCTGGACTTCCCCAACATCGGAAACAATCTTCCTGCATCTAGCCTGTCCAATCCCTTTAGGATTTTATACGTTTCAATAAGATCCCCCCTCAATCTTCTAAATTCCAGTGAGTATAAGCTGAGATGATCCAGTCTTTCTTCATATGAAAGTCCTGCCATCCCAGGAATCAATCTGGTGAACCTTCTCTGTACTCCCTCTATGGCAAGAATGTCTTTCCTCAGATTAAGGGACCAAAACTGCACCCAATATTCTAGGTGCGGTCTCACCAAGGCCTTGTACAACTGCAGTAGAACCTCCCTGCTCCTGTACTCAAATCCTTTTGCTATGAATGCCAACATGCCATTTGTCTTTTTCACTGCCTGCTGTACCTGCATGCCCACCTTCAATGACTGGTGTACAATGACACCCAGGTCTCGTTGCATCTCCCCTTTTCCTAATCAGCCACCGTTCAGATAATAATCTGTTTTCCTGTTCTTCCAACCAAAGTGGATAACCTCACATTTATCCACATTAAATTGCATCTGCCATGAATTTGCCCACTCACCTAACCTATCCAAGTCACCCTGCATCCTCTTAGCATCCTCCTCACGGCTAACACCGCCACCCAGCTTTGTGTCATCCGCGAACTTGGAGATGCTGAATTTAATTCCCTCGTCTAAATCGTTAATATGTATTGTAAACATCTGGGGTCCCAGCACTGAGCCTTGCGGTACCCCATTAGTCACTGCCTGCCTTTCTGAAAAGGTCCCATTTACTCCCACTCTTTGCTTCCTGTCTGCCAACAAATTCTCTATGCACATCAATACCATACCCCCAATACAGTGTGCTTTAAGTTTGCACACTAATCTCTTGTGTGGGACCATGTCAAAAGCCTTTTGAAAATCTAAATACACCACATCCACTGGCTCTCCCCTATCCACTCTACTAGTTACATATTCAAAAAATTATATAAGATTCGTCAGACATGATTTTCCTTTCACAAATCCATGCTGACTTTGTCCGATGATTTCACCTCTTTCCAAATGTGCTGTTATCACATCTTTGATAACCGACTCTAGCAACACCAACGATGTCAGACTAACTGGTCTATAATTCCCCAGTTTCTCTCTCCCTCCTTTTTTAAAAAGTGGGGCTACATTAGCCACCCTCCAATCCTCAGGAACTAATCCAGAATCTAAGGAGTTTTGAATAATTATCACTAATGCATCCACTATTTCTTGGGCTACTTCCTTAAGCACTCTGGGATGCAGACCATCTGGCCCTAGGGATTTATCTGCCTTTAATCCCTTCAATTTACCTAACACCACTTCCCTACTAACATGTATTTCCCTCAGTTCCTCCATCTCACTAGACCCTCAGTCCCTTACTATTTCCGGAAGATTATTTATGTTCTCCTTAGTGAAGACAGTTATTCAATTGGTCTGCCATGTCTTTGTTCCCTATAATCAATTCACCTGTTTCTGACTGTAAAGGACCTACATTTGTCTTGACCAATCTTTTTCTTTTCACGTATCTATAAAAGCTTTTACAGTCAGTTTTTATGTTCCCTGCCAGCTTTCTCTCATAATCTTTTTACCCTTTCCTAATTAAGCCCTTTGTCCTCCTCTGCTGGTCTCTGAATTTCTCCCAGTCCTCAGGTGTGCCGTGTTTTTTTTTGCTAATTTATTTGTTTCTTCTTTGGACTTGATACTATCCCTAATTTCCCTTGTCAGCCATGGGTGCACTACCTTCCCTGGTTTATTCTTTTGCCAAACTGGGATGAACAATTGTTGTAGTTCATCCATGTGATCTTTAAATGCTTGCCATTGCATATCCACCGTCAACCCTTTAAGTATCATTTGTCAGTCTATCTTAGCTAATTCACGTCTCATACCTTCAAAGTTACCCTTCTTTAAGTTCAGAACCTTTGTTTCTGAATTAACTATGTCACTCTCCATCTTAATGAATTCCACTATATTATGGTCACTCTTACCCAAGGGGCCTCGTACGACAAGATTGCTGCTAACTAACCCTTCCTCATTGCTCAATACCCAATCTAGAATGGCCTGCTCTCTAGTTGGTTCCTCGACATGTTGGTTCAGAAAACCATCCCGCATACATTCCAAGAAATCCTCTTCCTCAGCACCCTTACCAATTTGTTTCTCCCAATCTATATGTAGATTGAAGTCACCCATTATAACTACTGTTCCTTTACAGCACGCATTTCTAATTTCCTGTTTAATGCCATCCCCAACCTCACTACCACTGTTAGTTGGCCTGTACTCAACTCCCACCAGCGTTTTCTGCCCCTTAGTGTTATGCTGCTCTACCCATATCATTCCACATCCTCCAAGCTAATGTCCTTCCTTTCTATTGCGTTAATCTCCTCTCTAACCAGCAATGCTACCCCACCTCCTTTTCTTTCCTGTCTATCCCTCCTGAATATTGAATATCCCTGGATGTTGAGCTCCCATCCTTGGTCACCCTGGAGCCATGTCTCTGTGATCCCAACTATATCATATTCATTAATAACTATCTGCACATTCAATTCATCCACCTTGTTACGAATGCTCCTCACATTGACACACAAAGCCTTCAGGCTTGTTTTTACAACACTCTTAGCCCTTATATGATTATGTTGAAAAGTGGCTCTTTTTGCCTTTTGTCCTGGACTTGCCTGCCTGCCACTTTTACTTTTCACCTTACTACGTTTTGCTTCTACCTTCATTTTACACCCCTCTGTCACTCTGCACTTGTTCCCATCCCCCTGCCAAATTAGTTTAAAGCCTCCTGAACAGCAGTAGCAAACGCTCCCCCTAGGACATTGGTTCCAGTCCAGCCCAGGTGCAGACCGTCCTGTTTATACCAGTCCCACCTCCCCCTGAACTGGTTCCAATGCCCCAGAAATTTGAATCCCTCCCCCTTGCACCATTTTTCAAGCCATGTATTCATCTGAAATATCCTCCTATTTCTACTCTGACTAGCATGTGGCACTGGTAGTAATCCAGAGATTATTACCTTTGTGGTCCTACTTTTTAGTTTATCTCTTAACTCCCTAAATTCACCTTGTAGGACCTCATCCCGTTTTTTACCTATCTCGTTGGTACCTATGTACACCACGACCACTGGCTGTTCACCCTCCCATTCCAGAATGTCCTGCAGCTGCTCAGAGACATCCTTGACCCTTGCACCAGGGAGGCAACATAACATCCTGGAGTCTCTTTTGCGGCCGCAAAAACGCCTATCTATTCCCCTTACAATTGAATCCTCTATCACTATAGCTCTCCCACTCCTTTTCCTTCCCTCCTGTGCCGCAGAGCCACCCATGGTGCAATGAACTCGGCTGCTGCTGCCTTCCCCTGATGAGACATCTCCCCCAAAAGCATCCAAAACAGTATATCTGTTTAGGAGGGAGATGACCTCAGGGGACTCCTGCACTACCTGCCTACTGCTACGCTGTCTAGTGGCCACCCCTTCCCTTTCTGCCTGTGTAGCCTTTACCTGCAGTGTGGCCAACTCACTGAATGTGCTATTCACGACCTTCTCAGCATCGTGGATGCTCCAGTATGAATCCAATCGCAGCTCCAGATGCTCAATGCAGTCTGCCAGAAGCTGTAGTTGGACACACTTCCTGCACACATAGTCGTCAGGGACACTGGAAGTATCCCTGATTTCCCACATGCTGCAGGATGAACAAATCACGGGGCCGATCTCAGCTGCCATGACCTACCCAATACTTGCCTCAACTTCTGAAACTTTCTCCTTTGCAAGGAACTTACCCGGCCTTACCTAACTTGGAGTGAAGCTCGTCCTCAGCCTCTTCTTGTCGAAGCCTCTCGAGTCAAAAGTATGATGTTGTGGGCACAAAACCATGGCTGAAGGAAGATTATAGCTGGGTGCTTCATGTCCAAGAATACACATTGTGTCAAAAGGACCAGCAGGAAGGCAGAGGGAGTGGTGTTACTCTGTTGGTATAAAATTAAATCAAATCATTAGAAAGAGGTGATGTAGAGTCAAAAGGTATTGGAACTTTGTGGATAGAACTAAAGAACTGCAAGGGCAAAAAGACCCCAGTGGGAGTTGTATACAGATCCCCAAATAATAGTAAGGATATGGCCTCCAAATTACAACAGAAGATAGAAAATACATGCAAAAAGAGCAATGTTATGATGATCATGAGGGGATTTCAATATGCAGGTAGATCGGGAAAATCAGATTGGTGCTGGATTCAAGGAGGAGGAATTTCTAGAATGCCTACAAGGTGGTTTCTTAGAGCAGCTCCTGCTTGAATCCACTGGGGATCGGCTATTCCGGATTGGGTGTTGTGAAATGATCCAGAATTGATTTATGAGCTTAAGGTAAATTAAAACTTACAGGCAAGTGATCGTAATATGACTGAATTCACCCTGAAATTTTGGGAAGGAGAAGCTAAAGTCAGATATATGAGTATTACAGGGAAATAAAGGGAAAAACAGAGGCATAAGTGGGGATTTGGCCAGAATTGATTGAAAAAGTATACTGGTAGTGAAGATGACAGAGCAAAAATGGCTGGAATTTCTTGAAGCAATTTGGAAGGCACAGGATGTATACAACCCAGAGAGGAAGAAGTATTCCAATGGATAGATGACACAACCGTGTCTAACAAGAGAAGTCAAAGCCAACATAAAAGCCAAGGAGAGGGCACATAATAAAGCAAAATTAGTGGGAGGTAAGAGGACTGGGAAGTTTTAAAAACCAACATAAGGCAACTAAAAAGGTCAATAAGAAGGTAAAGGTGGAATACAAAAGTATGCTAGCCAATAATATTCAAGAAGATACAGAAGTTTCTTCAGATACATAAAGTGTAAAAGAGAGGCGAGAGTATTGGACAACAAAATGGCAGACTGAATGAATAAGTATTTGTGTCAGTGCTCTCTGTGGAAAACACTAGCAGTATGGTGGAAGTACCAGGTGCCAGGAGTCATGAAGTGTGTGAAGTTACCATAACTAGAGAGAAGGTTCTTGGATAACTGACAGGTCTGAAGGTAGGTAAGTCTCCTGAACCAGATGGTGTACACCCTAGGGGTCTAAAAGAGGTGACTGAAGAGATTGTAGAGACGTTAGTAAACACTAGATTCTGGAATGGTTCCAGAAGCCTGGAAAATTGCAAATGTCCCTCCGCTCTTCAAGAAGGGATAAAGAAAAAAGTTAACCATAGACTAGTCAGTCTGGCCTCAGTAGTTGGGAAGATGTTGGAGTAGAATATTAAGGATGAGGTCTCTGGGTACTTGGAGGCACATGATAAAATAGGCTGTTGTCTGCATGGTTTCCTCAAGGGAAAATCTTGCCTGACAGATCTGTTGAAATTGTTTGAAGAAA
This sequence comes from Hypanus sabinus, assembly GCF_030144855.1. Taxonomy (NCBI): domain Eukaryota; kingdom Metazoa; phylum Chordata; class Chondrichthyes; order Myliobatiformes; family Dasyatidae; genus Hypanus; species Hypanus sabinus. The sequence goes on along the minus strand of NC_082713.1, from coordinate 70,698,069 downwards.
TAACAAGCAAGATAGATAAAGGAAAATCAATTGATGTTATGAACTTGGATTTCAGAAGGCCATTGACAAGGTGCCACACATGAGGCTACTTAACAGGCTATGAGCCCATGGTATTATAGGAAAGAGTGAGAATAAACTGGGCCTTTACTGGTTGCCTGCTGGTGAGTTGTGGTTTTCCAAAGGGGACTGTTTTGGGACCAATTCATTTTATGTTATATGTCAGTGATTTAGATGATGGAATTGATGGCTTTATTGCAAAGTTTGCAGATAATATGAAGATAGGTGCAGGTACAGATAGTTTTGAGAAAGTAGAGATGCTCCAGAAGGACTTAGATAGTTTAGGAGAATGGGCAAAGTAATGGCAGATGAAATGCGAAGTGTATCGTCAAGCACTTTGTTAGAAGAAATTAAATAGTTGACTATTTTCTAAATGGAGAGAAAATACAAAAACCTGAGGTACGAAGATACTTAGGAGTCCTTGTGCAAGTTTCCTTTAAGGTTAATTTGCAGGTTGAGTCTGTGTTGAGGAAGGCAAATGCAGTGTTAGCATTCATTTCAAGAGGACTTGAATATAAAAGCAAGGATGCAACGTTGAGACTTTATAAAATCTTGTTGAGACTTCACTTGGAGTATTGTGAGCAGTTTTGGGCCCTTTATCCTGGAAAGGATGTGCTTAAACACATATGACATACGGCTTATCATACGAAGAGTATTTGATGGTTCAGAGCCTGTATTCACTCAAATTCAGAAGAATGAGGGGTGATCTCATTGAAACTCATCGAATGGTGAAAGGCCTTTATGGAGTGGATGTGGAGAGGATATTTCCTATGTTGGGAGAGTGAAGACCAGCGGACACTACCTCAGAATAGAGGGGCATCCTTTTAGAATGTAGATGATGAGGAATTTTTTTAGCCAGAGTGTGGTGAATCTGTGGAATTCTTTGCCACAGTCAGTTGTGAAGGCCAAGTCCTAATGTATATTTAATGCAGAAGTTGATAGATTTTTAATTGGTCAGAGGATGAAGGAATATGGGGAGAGGACAGGAGATTGGGGCTGGGAGGAAAATTGGATCAGCCATCATGAAATGGCCCAGCTGACGTGATGGGTCAAATGGCTGAATTCTGCTCCTATATCTTATAGTCTTATGCCTTCTCTCTTCTTCCCCCTCACCCTGTGTCACCTGCCAGTTTTTACTCATTCCCCCATACTTCACCATCTTATTTTGGTTTCTTCACCCTTCCTTTGCACTAGGAGAACTGGAAAGTTCCAGTTCTGATGAAGGGTTTCAGCCTAAAATAGTGATGGTATATTTCCCGTAATAGATGCTGCCTGAGTTCCTCCAGGATTCTGTGGGTGTATCACATTTAATGAACAGTAGATTTTGCTGGTTTTCATGGCAAGGTGTGAAAGTAGATTGTCAGGCCTTTCTTCTGCACAGATACTGCTGTTGCCCAGGTTGGGACCCAGCCGGATTCAAACTTCAGACCAGCCACTTCAAAGTCCAGTGCTGATGCCACTACACCACTGGCCGGCCCTATCCATAGGGTTGCCGTGAGTCGACATCAACTCAGGGCACTTAGCAGCAAAAGATTTTGCAGTCTGGTGGAAATTGTGTCTAACTTTCATTCTTTATAGAGGAAGAAATGGACATTCATTGAATTCATTCATCTACGATGTGTGTGGTACGTAAAATAGAAATAGTGTTGACTAATAGTTAAAAGATATAAAGCAGAATTAAAAATAAAAAAGAAAATTGAAGAAATAACTCAGAAAATAAAAAAGGTCAAATCCAGGCAAGAAATCTAACAATATAAAATGCTATTTAAAATTCTGAAAATTATGATATATTAATGCTGAATATATGATTTCAGAGTATTCTTATTCTCATAATGACAGGAATACTTGTTTTGAGAACTGAAGGTTTTTCTACTGACAGGCACCGAGTAAAATTTGAGGTACTGTACCACCCAAAAGTTCAGTATCATTATTTATTGATGACCACTGAACTCAAATGCAACAATTGACATTTGCAGTGAGAAGATTTTCTACAAGTAAGAGTCCACAGCAAATTGTAATCGTGACAAAAAGCTCTCAGTCTTGATTTAAATTGATCCTTTGTGACTTGTCTGAGATCATCGCAATAGACCCCAAAATATCCTGTATCTTCAATAGCATATTGTCCTTTTGAAGGGATGCCTGGTAAACTGATGAACAGGCCTTGGCTCATGATAAATGGATGTTCATTTTATCTCAACACCTGAACCAATGCCTTTCACAGAAATTTTCAGCCACTTCTGCTCTTTGTTTTCCTTGACCCGGTGAATGCAGTTGAAAGTGATGTTTTCTCTGATGAGCAGTAACACAGCGGTTAACTCTTCTTTCAGAAAGGCAAGCTATGACTGAATCATATCAGACAAATACAATAGAATAGGAAGTGGGTGGACAGAAGCTGTGTTATCTTCGGCATTGCGAAGATTAACTCAATAACTCTGTCAAGAAAGATTAAGTATAATACTGAACAGCCACTTCTGCTCTATAAACTCTCCTCAGTTTTCACATTCAGCATTTCAGCCTTATAATCACATCTGGTCTTTGTTAGCCCAAACAAGAATTCAAAGTGTTTTTTGAAAATTGATGGAAGACTTTAGAGGAATGTTTATTTATGAGTTATGGACTCTGTTGGTGAGTGTGGGATACCTTCAGCCTTTAATGTTCTGAAGTTGTGAAGATTTCATTGCATAGTGAGTGATAGGAGTCATATGTACAGTGTATGGGAACCAGTACACAAAGTAGGTTACCCTCCCTGGTAAACCAGCAGTGTTCATTGTCAATTGCTGAGGTACTTCAATATTGACAGTTGTCTTTGGCTCCAAAAGAAAAGTACAGCACAGAAGCAGGCTGTTCCGAGCCACTTAAACTGCCTACTCCTGTTTACCTGCACTGGGACCATAGTCCTCCATACCACTATGATCCATTTCAGTATCCATCCTTCTTTTAAACATTAAAATTGAGCTGGCATGGACCACTTGCACTGGAAGCTTGTTCCCTACTCTCGTTACCCTCAGAGTGAAGAAATTTCCCTCATGTCCACTTTAGACTTTTCACCTTACACCCTTAACCCCTGACCCATGACCTTTAGCTGTAGTCCCACCCAACCTCAGTGGAAACAAGACTATTAACAAAAGCACATTTGGATTTTCAGTCGAAGAGCCTGAAACTAGACACACTGGGCCAGGAGTTTTGATTGATTCCAATGGAATCTAACCTGGATTTGCACATCCTGTGTTAGGTGAAACCTGGCACAAGATATGAGATTTCATTCCTTCAATTTGTCCATGAGAGTTAGAGTTACATAGCAAGAAAACAGGCCCTTCACCCTAATAATTGGTCCATGGAAACCAAGAGGCCTATCAAAACTTGCGCTATTTTCCAACATTTGGCTTATAGCCTTCTAAACCTTTCCTACCCATGTACCTGTCCAACTGCCTTTTAAAAGTTATTATTGTACCTTACTCAACCACTTCCTCTGGTACCTCATTCTACATAAATACCACTCTCTGTTCAAAAACTATTGTCCCTCAAGTTCCTATTAAGCCTTTCCCCTCTCACTTTAAGCCTATGTGGTCTGGATCTTGATTCCCCAAACTTGGCGAAAAGACTGAGAGCATTTACACAGAACTTCTGAGTTTCCTATAGTCCAAGGAAAAAAATCTGTCCAATAGATTTGTTCATCTATGTTTTTGAATGCAAAAGGAAAGTTGGAATTTATTTAAACAATAAGCAAATTGCAGGAAGAAGTCAGGAAGTCAAGCATCATCTATGATGGTATTGGGTTAACTGTCCGCAAAGCCTTAAACTCAAAAGATTATTTTAAGCCCTATCCAATATACAGTACTGTGAAAAAAACTTAGGCACATATATATATAGCTAGGATGCCTAAGACATTTGTGTAGTACTCTATGTCTCTACAAGTCCCTCATTATAGGAAGGTTGTACTGTACAACGTCTTCAAAGACTAGCCTGCTTCTCTGTCTGGTGTCTGTGGTGAGGTCTAGCTGTCAATACCCACTATTTGAGTGGTGGGTTCCCCCCCTCCCCCCCCCCCCCACCAAGGAGTGGATAATTCCAGCTAAAGAAGTAATTTAAACACAGTTTATTTATTTTTAATGATACACATTTAATTTTAGACAAATAGTTATTAACACATATTTAACATTCACAGAAGATTTTTAATTTGTAAAAGATTTCTGAATTCCAAAAGATTTATTATAAGCTACAAAAGATTCAGATTCAGATTCAGTTTATTGTCATTTAGAAACCACAAATGCAATGCAGTTAAAAAATGAGACAACATTCTCCGGAATTATATCACAAAAAAGCACACGACAAAACAGACCACACAAGAAAAACCACATAACGTTTGGTAATCCCCAATCCAGAGTCCAGAGAGGCTGCTGCGTGTCGATATTGCGCTACCGTCTTAGCACGTTCCCCGGAAAGGAACTCCAAACCCGTCAGACAAAAGAAGACTACCCAGGCACACCAAGTCAAGAGACCAGCACTACCACCCAACAAACCAAAAACCTACACAAAACCACATAGTTATAGTTAGCGTTTAGTTGCAACAGTGCAGACAGTACAATAATTGATAAAAGTCTGACAAAAATCACATAATTATGACATTTAGTTACAACAGTGCAGACAATACCATAATTGATAAAAGACTAACTGACAAAAACCACATAATTTAACATATAGTTCCAATAGTGCAAAGCAATACCGTAATCTGATAAAGAGCAGACCATGGGCACGGTAAAAAAAAAGAGTCTCAAAGTCCCGACAACTCATCATCTCACGCAGACGGAAGAAGAAAGAAAAACTCCTCCTGCCATCAACCTCTAGCGCCGCAACCTTGCCAATTCAGGACCCTGGAAGAATCTGACCACAGCCAACTCTGAGTCCGTCCGAAAACTTCGAGCCTCCGACCAGCCCTCTGACACTGAGCACCATCTCTGCCAAGTGCTTCGATCCTGGCACCGGCCGCCAAGCAACAGGCAAAGCTGAGGATTCGGGGCCTTCTTTCCGGAGATTTTTCCGATCGCACTCTAGCAGCGGCAGCGAAACAGGCATTTCAAAAGTTTCACCAGATGTTCCTCCGTGCCTCACCCGTCCGTCTCCATCAAATCAGGATTGTACACGGCATCCTACTTGACAGATTACAGATACTCATTCCGAAGTGGCCACCGTGCGCTGCTGCGTCGCGCCGCCATCTTTATCCAAACTCAGGTACTAGTTTTTCTTTCTGTCACCTTGTCTTTCTGTCATTCTCCTTGCCATTCCTAACAATCCCCATTGCTTTCTAGCATTGATACTGTTTTGCTAGCTGAAATTTCTGCATGGAATTCTTTTTCAGCCTCTCACTGCTATGGGCAGAAGGTCCAACTTACATCAAAGAAACAACAATTACACTACTGCCCAAGAAGGATAATGTGGGCTGCCTTAATGACTATCGCTTGGTAGCACTCATATCTACAGTGATGAAATGCTTTGAGAGGTTGATCAAGACTAGACTGAACTCCTGCCTCAGCAAGGACCTGGACAGTAGGTCAATAGCAGATGCAATCTCACTGGCTTTTCATCTGGCTTTAGACCACCTGGACAATACAAACACCTATGACAAGATGCTATTCATCGACTATAGCTCAGTATTTAACACCATCGTTCCCACATTCCTGATCGATAAGTTACAGATCCTGGGTCTCTGTAACTCCCTCTGCAAATGGATCCTCAACTACTTAACTAGAAAACCACAATCTGTGTTGATTGGTGATAATATGTCCTCCTCGCTGACGACCAACAATGACTCACCTCAGGGTGAGTACTTAGCCTACAGCTCTACTCACTCATGATTGTGTGCCTAGGTTCAAATACCATCTGTAAGTTTGCTGATGATACAACCATTGTTGGTGGAATCTCAGATGGTGACGAGAGGGTGTACAGAAATGAGATATACCAACTAGTGGAGTGGTGTTGCAGCAACAACCTTGTGCTCAGCATCAGTAAGATGAAAGAGCTGTTTGTGGACATCGGGAAGGGTAAGACGAAGGAACACATACCAGTCCTCATTGAGGGATCAGAAGTGGAGAAAGTGAGGAGATTCTGGTGCCTGGGTGTCAAGATCTCTGAGGACCTAACCTGGTCCCAAGATATCGCTGAAGCTATAAAGAAGGCAAGACAGTGACTATACTTCATTAGGAGTTTGAAGAGATTTGGTCTATCAACAAAAACACTCAAAATCTTCCATAGATGCACTGTGGTGAGCATTCTGACAGGCTGCAGCACTGTCTGGTATGGAGGGGCTACTGCAGAAGACTGAAAGATGCTGCAGAGGGTTGTAAATTTAGTCAGCTCCATATTGGGTACTAGCCTACAAAGTACTAAGGACATCTTCAAGGAGTGGTGTCTCAGAAAAGCAGCATCCATTATTAAGGACCCCCAGCACACAGGGCATGCCCTTTTCTCACTGTTACCATCAGGTAGGAGATACAGAAGCCTGAAGGCACACATTCAGTGATTCAGGAACAGCTTCTTCCCTTCTGCCATCTGATTCCTAAATAGACATTGAACCCATGAACACTACTCACTTTTCAATATACAAACATTTGTATATTATTTCTATTTTTGCATGATTTTTAATCTATTTAATATAGGTATACTGTAATTTATTTATTATTTTTTTCTTCTTCTATATTATGTATTGCATTGAACTGCTGCTGCTAAGTTAACAGATTTCACGACACATGCTGTTGGTAATAAACCTGATTCTGATTCTGATTCTGATTTTTGTGTTGATGCCTTTGCTGGGACAAAGTAATTTGCACAGTTGGTCTAAAATCTTCTGTGGAGAGAGATCCCAGACAGCCAAAACTAATAACACAAGAGCTATCGCAGATGCTGGAATTCTAGAGCAATACGCACAATGTGCTGGAGGAGCTCAGATGGTCAGGCAGCATCTATTGATGGGAACAAAGAGTCGATGGTTCAAGCCGAAACCCTTCATCAGGACTGGAAGAAGCCAGAATAAGATGGTGGGGAAGGGGAGGAAGAAGTACAAGGTGGCAGATGATAGATGAAACAGGGCAGGGATAGGGGGTGAAGCAAAGAGCTGTGAGGTTGATTGGTAGAAGAGATAAAGAGCTGGAGAAGGAGAATCAGATAGTAGAGGACAGAAGACCATGGAAGAAAGGGAAGGGAGAGGTGCACCAGAGGGAGGAGATGGACAGGTAAGATGAGAAGGTCTGAAAGGGAAACAAGAATGGGGAATGGTGAAGGAGCAAACAGGTGCAAATCTACAGATTCTGAAAATTCAAGCAAAATGCTGGTGGAAAGCAGCAGGCCAGGCAGCATCTATAGGAAGAAGTACAGTCAACGTTTCGGGCTGAGACCCTTCATCAGGACTAACAAAGGGTCTTGGCCCAAAATGTCAACTGTACTTCTTCCTATAGATGCTGCCTGGCCTGTTGTGCCCCACCAGCATTTTGTGTGTGTTGAATTGTGAAGGAGAGTGGCAATAATTACCAGAAGTTCGAGAAATCGATGTTCATGCCAACAGGTTGGAGGCTACCTTGGCAGAATATAAGGTGTTTTCATACCATTAGGGTATTACTCAAAATTAACGTTGTGAAGGCTGAATGTCTGAGTACACAAATATCCCAACTATTGATTGATTAGCTATATTTGTGACTATGTTTGATGTGCTATGTGACAAAATCCGTCTGGTCTGCAAGCTTCCTTGAACTCAGTCACAATGGAGCAAATAACTTAGTCAGTGTTGCCAGGTTTGATGCAGACTAATTAATATAAACCCATTGTCTTACATCGATTAAACGTGGGCTGTTTACTTGTTTACAACAGGAGGGCAAGCAAGGAATATTAGTGTGGTGAACTACATATACCCATCTGGACACGACCCTCTGCTGACTCCTCCTGTGGCTCCTCCCACTGACCCCGGTATAAAGGCGATTGGAGGCACTGCTACTCCCTCAGTCTCCAGGATGCTGAGTGGTGGTCTCTTGCTGCTAATCGTGGTCTCTTGCAGCTATTAAAAGCCTATCGTTCGCTTCCCGTCTCCAAGAGTTATTGATGGTGCATCAATAACTCTGGCTTGCATGCTTCCAATCGTACCTGGAAGAGATTCACGTGACTGAGCCTGCGATCATGCACAGAGTTCTCCTCTCCAGAGTCAGTCCGCAGGTATACTCCCTAATCAGGGACCTGCTGACCTACCAAGGGGCACTGGATGCCCTCAAAAGACAGTACCTGTGGCTGGTGAACACTGTCTATGCAAGACATAGTGACGCGGCGGCAGCAGGCCAGAGAGTTGAGTGCTGAGTTTGTCCGGGCCCTACAGACACTTGTGTGGGCCTGTGATTGCAGGGGACGGATGGTGGAACAGCATGCGAAGCTCCTGGTATGAGACACCTTCGTTACGGGGATCAGATCAGTGTATGTGCGCTAGCGGATTCTGGAACATGCTGATCTTACCTTACGCTCGGCAATTGAGCTGACCGACGCGCTGGAGGCTGCTCTGCACAACGCTGACACTGTCCAGCCGCGCTATCTCCCGCCAGTCCCATGGACGCTGCAGACCCCGCCACCCACCGGCGAATCGACCACAGCTGCTGCCAGTCACGAGCCTTTGAAGTCCCCGCAATCGACCACGGTTCCTACCAGTCACAAGTCCATGCAGTGTTACTTCTGCGGACTCAAAAAGCACCCCCGAAAACGCTGCCCGGCCCGAGAAGCGACCTGCTCCAGCTGCAGAAAGAAGGGCCACTTCGCCAAGGCCTGTAAATCTAAACCACGAGCGGGGTCAAGCAGCGTCGCGTGCAAGGCATCGGGGCGGCCATCTTTGTCGGCACCACCTCGCCCCGCCTCCGACACACGGGTGCTTACCGGGCACCAAGACGGTGATCCAACTCTGGCCTCCGTAACCCTCGACCAAAGCGCTCCACACCAGCTTGCAAGGTCATTGATGGACATCCTGGTAGAGGGGCACAGGACTAGCTGCCTGTTTGACAGGGGCAGCATTGAGAGTTTTATTCACCTGAACATGGTGCAACGCTGCGGACTCGACTTCCAGAGCCACCTGAAAAGTGTGACAATGGAGTATGATGGGACCCTCCCAACACTCACTATCAGGATTCCTCAGTTTTGTGGGACTTCGTCATATACCCCGCTACTGACCACACACACACACACACACACACACACACCAACCCACACTTCCCACCCACCACCATGCCAACAGCCGTGCTACGGACACCACTTGCAGCCTCTCCACCCTCAAGATCCCTCCCCCACCGCTGTTCGCCAACTTGACCCCCGACTGTGAACCTATGGCAACTAAAAGCAGGAGGTACAGCGCGGGGGACAGGGCCTTCATTCAGTCGGAGGTTCAGCGGCTGCTCAGGGAGGGGATCATTGAGCCAAGCACAAGTCCTTGGAGGGCCCAGGTGGTCGTTGTTCGGACAGGGCAGAAAAATAGGATGGTCGTGGACTATAACCAGACCATCAATAGGTTCACGCAGCTTGACGCGTACCCCCTACCCCACATCGCGGATATGGTCAATCAGATAGTTCAGTACAAGATGTACTCGACAATAGATCTGAAATCAACTTATCACCAGCTCCCCATTCGCCCAGAGGACCGCCCCTACACCGCCTTCTAGGCGGGCGACAGGCTCTATCACTTCCTGCGCATCCCCTTCGGTATCACGAATGGTGTCTCTGTCTTCCAGAGGGAAATGGACCAGTGGATGGTGGACCAGTGCCAACTGAAGGCCACGTTCCCATATCTGGATAACATCACCATCTGCGGTCATGCCTGGCCGGATCACGACACTAACCTCCAATGATATTTCCAAGTGGCCAAAGCTCTTAACCTTACCAATAACAGGGACAAGTGTGTGTTTGGAACCACCCAACTTGCTATTCTTGGGTATGTTGTGGAGAACCGGGTCATTGGCCCTGGTCCCGACCGTATGCGCCCCCTGTTGGAACTCCCTCTTCCCACCACCCTCAGAGCCCTCAAACGGTGCCTGGGCTTCTTTTCCTGTTACACCCAATGGGTCCTTCACTACGCAGACAAGGCCTGCCCCCTGGTCAAGTACACCACATTTCCCCTCTCAGCCGAGGCCCACGCGGCCTTCAGCCACATCAAAGGGGACATTGCTAAAGCAACGATGCAACCGAGACCATTCCCTTCCACGTAGAGAGTGACGCCTCCGACTTCATGCTGGCTGCTACCCTCAGTCAGGCAGGAAGGCCGGTAGCATTCTTCTCTCGTACCTTTCAAGGCCCTGAAATTCGGCACTCCGCAGTGGAGAAAGAAGCCCAGGCCTTAGTGGAAGCTGTTCGGCACTGGAGGCACTATCTCACCGGCAAAAGGTTCACCTTGCTGACCAACCAGTGCTCAGTTGCGTTCATGTTTAAAAACCAACAGTGGGGCAAAATCAAAAATGATAAAATTTTGAGGTGGAGAATGGAACTCTCCACCTACAACTATGATATCCTGTACCGGCCCGGAAGGCTCAATGAGCCCCCTGATGCCCTATCCCGGAGAGCATGTGCCAGCATGCAGCTCAACTGTCTATACACCCTCCATGCAGATCTTTGCCACCCAGGGGTCACCTGGCTTTACCATTTCATGAAAGCCCTGAACCTGCCTTACTCCCTTGAGGACATCAGGATGATGACCAGGGACTGCCAAGTCTGCGCTGAGTGCAAACCGCACTTCTACCGTCCTGAAAAAGCACAACTTATCAAGGCCACCCGCCCCTTTGAGCGACTGAGTGTCGACTTTAAGGGCCCCCTTCCCTCCACCGACCGCAATGTCTACTTTCTCAACATAATCGACGAGTACTCGCGGTTCCCCTTTGCCATCCCCTGCCCCGATACCACTGCCATGTCCGTCATAAAAGCCCTGGGCCAGCTCTTCACTCTGATGTCGGATGTCCCTGCTATATCCACAGTGATAGAGGGTCCTCCTTTATGAGTGACGAGCGGCGCTAGTACATGTTGGCTAGGGGCATTGCTACTAGTAGGACCATGAGCTATAATCCCCGGAGGAATGGATAGGTGGAGAGGGAGAATGCCACTGTGCAGACGGCCACACTCTTAGCCCTTAGGTCAAAGGGATTGCTGGTCTCTCGATGGCAGGAGGTCCTCCCTGAGGCGCTCCACTCCATCCGCTCCATGTTATGTACGTCCACCAATGCCACCCCTCTTGAGCGACTCTTTTCTTTTCCCAGGAAGTCGGCCACTGGGACCACCCTACCGGTTTGGCTGATGTCCCCAGGGCCAGTGCTGCTCCGGAAACATGCGAGGAACAATAAATGGTTGAGAGGGTTCACCTACTTCATGTGAACCCCCAGTATGCCTACATGGTCTTACCTGATGGGCGTGAGGACACGGTCTCCGCCCGTGACCTGGCACTTGCAGGAGCAGCAGACCACTACCCCGAACACTCCACGGTAACTATGAACCCCGTACCCACCGAGGTGTATACCCACCTGACACTGCACACACCAGGCCCTACACAGACTCCTCACGATACTCCCATACCGGGCGTCTCGCACATGCATGAGGGATTACTGACGCCTAACGGGCTGGCACCTCAAGTCAGGCCGGAACCAGCACAACCACCATCACCGGTGCAATCACCACTGGCACTGGTGCAATCACCACCAGTGCTACGTAGATCGCAGTGACAGATTCGATCACCTGATAGACTTAACCTGTAAGAAACTTCGCCCCATGGGGACTCTCTTTTAAAACAAAGGGGGGTGGTGAATGTGGTGAACTACATATACCTGTCTGGACACGCCCCTCTGCTGACTGCTCCTGTGGCTCCTCCCACAGACCCCGGTATAAAGGCGATTGGAGACACTGCTCCTCCCTCAGTCTCCAGGATGTTGTGTGGTGGTCTCTTGCAGCTATTAAAAGCCTATCGTTCGCCTCACGTCTCCAAGAGTTATTGATGGTGCATCAATTAGTTAGAAATTTAGCTTTATCAGAACCAACTCTGACCCTTTGGAAAAATAATGCTGCTCTGCTAGAAAACTGAGGTCAGTTCTTGGGCCGTGGATAGTGATTATCCATCATGCATCTGTGAGAGGAAAGGAGCTGGGTTGAAGAAAGGCCATGTAGGGTTTTAACCTGAAATGTAGACAGTTCCTTTCCTCCAACAGATGCTGCTTGACCTATTGAGTTCTTTCAGCTGATTGTTTGTTGCACTATATTCCAGCAATTAGTCTCCCATGTCTTCAGGGGATTTCTTTAAGATATTATTTTTAAGATGTTTTAAGTTATTTATATATAGTTTGTGTGATTCTAATACATTCTTTTATATTTTAAATAATCATAACAATTTCTAAAATTGTTTACTTCCAATAACAGATTTTGAATGTCTGACAATGTCAGAAATATTTCAAAACTGATGAAAGCACAAGTTATACAGGAGGTAAAATGGCCTCCAGCTTTGGTGGATGTCAACTACAAGGATTTATATCTGTTTTTCTGAGTAAGTACTTATCATCCTGCTGGGCCACAGGATTGGAGAGACAATGAAATAGGCCCTCCACATGTAGCCCAGGCAAATGCAAAGTTTAGTCTACTGTAAGTTGTGATTCTAGATGGTAGGTCTGCTCTATCGCTGTCTAGTTCAGTTATTTTCAAGAATATGTACATTACAAATGCTTATATTTTGTTTTTCCATCATTCCCTTCTCCTTGGAAAGCATTCTTTCCTTGATGATGATAAATATACCTGATTTCCATAAATCAATATGGGAAATTTGGAACTTTGGTAATCCATGTAGTTAAATGAGATACAGCATATAAATTTCATAACCAAATCTGATTGCATTTATGATTAAAATAATTTCTCTCTCTATTTATCTGAGGTACTGTAAATGACATTGATGGTAAATGCAAACAAACTGTTCTAATACAATGTAGTCCCCATGGAAGGACTAAATGCTTTGAATTTGATTTCCTCATGGCAATAATTTAGTTTCAATCCAGCATATAATTTACACAAAAAAACTACCTAAGTGCAATAGGTTTAGCAATTATGATTGATTTAATTTATGTAATCATTTATTAAAGAACAATATGTAGATTCTGAGCGAGTGTATTTTTCCTTAACCCATTGGGAGCACTGTGTTCACAAAGTCCTCTTAGTTCACTGGAAGGATAAATGAGCCAATGTCAGAATCCTCTCGCAGGCCATCATCCCCATTATCGAGGTCTGATTTGCACTCAATTGGCTCTGTTGGGCAGGCATATTATTTGCAAACCTAACATAAAATTCCTGATTCAGGCAAGCTGCTCGGTATTCCGTCATGGAAATGATTTTATCAGATGAATGATAGAAGCTATTCAAGGACGTGCTGAACAGTTCCTGACAAATAAATGCAGCATTCTCATCAACTCCGGAAAGTCACTGACCCATGACCATGCAAAGTGGTAATGGAGCATTCAGGATGGGACTGAGAACCTGGAGTCCATGCACTGGGACCTTGTACAAACAGTAGAAGGAGAGGATCACCCTGCTGAGGTCTCCACACAGATCTCCCTCATCCATCTTGTCTTCATCACCTGACTCATTCTGTGGAAGAATGTATGGTTTGCACGTTGACCTCACTGCTTACCGTGGAATCCATAAATGCAGACCAGCATCTTTGCTACTGAAGGATCGCTTCAGAAGAAAAACCTGACTGAAAATCTGAAAACCTCAAAAGGGTGCTGCAGTTGGCATGATATTGATAGTTTGTTTCTTCTGGTTGTAACATTCAACTGAATGCTTTATTTAAATTAGACAGGTTGTTTGGGTTTAGGACGGGTGAGGAATCTGGCAGTTTTGGGTTCATTCTGGTTGGCACTGTGGCCAGAGAGGTGAAAGAACCATTGAGACACCTGGTGTGATTGTTGAGAGTTGAGATATTAGGGATGGGTATGGGACAAAGTTGGTGAAGGGTTCAGAAGGGTGAGGCTGTGGACTGGGCCTAGGCTGAAATAGATTTGGGGTAGGATTGGAAACTGGGGCTTCTGGTGGTTGTTAGTGGTCAGGCACTGACACTTGGGGATTGGTGGCATATCTATGTACAAAGAACAACCTTCCCTACACAACAATGAAAAAACATAACTTCTAGACAGCCATGATTTTTATTTCTTTTGTAAAGCACTCATACTTTATACCACTTGGTGGTGCTGGTGTTAACTTAGAGAGAGTGAAGGAAACTTGTCAATCACAGGGGATCTGCCTGGAGAAGATGTAAGTTGGGGGATGTGTCAATGGGAGGGAATATATAAGAACAGAGGATTGAGAGCAAAAAAAAATGCAGAAGATATGAGATCATCCTGTGATTGGTGAACACCAGAAGGAGAGTGCTAGAAATACAAGGCAAGTCAGGTAGTATCTATGGAAACAGCAAAACTGTGTTAATAGTGTGAAACATCATGGAAATGGGGCTTTTGGCCAAACTCATGCATGCTGACTGTATTGCCCAGTGAATTAGTACCATATGCTTGTGGTTAGCTCATTGCCCTCAAAGCCCCTTCTGTTCATGTACTTATCTAGATTGTACGCAATATTCCAAATGTGGTCTCACTAACACCTTATATAACTATATCATAACTTCCAATCTCCTTTACTTAAAGCCTTGATTAATGAAGGTCAGTATGCCTCTTGCCTACTTCAACATCCTTCCTATCCAAGACCACTTTCAGTGAAGCACACACTTGCACTTTTTGATCCCTCTGTTGCATTATGCTCCCCACATCCTTACCATTCATTGTAAAGATCCAATCCTGGTTTGATCTCCCAAAATGCAATACCTCAAATTTAAACAACAGACACAAAATTCTGGAGAAACTCAGCAGACCAGACAGCATCTATGGAAAAAGGTACAGTCTATGTTTCGGGCCAAAACGTAGAGCTTTAGCCCGAAACATGGACTGTACCTTTTTCCATGGTTGGTGCCCAGCCTGCTGAGTTTTTCCAGCATTTTGTGTGCTTTGCTCAGATTTCACCCACGTGACTAATTAACCCACTAATACATGCATTGTTGAAAAGTGGGAGGAAACCTGAGTACCTGGAAGAAACCCACATAGCCACGGGGAGAATGTTCACACTCCTCACAGACAGTGGCAGGAGCTCAGTCCAGCCCATTGGTGTTGTAACAGCATTACACTTACTACTGCACTGCCATGCTGGCCCTGCATCATGAATCCAATCCACTGGATCCCAGGTGATCTAACCATCCAGACCAGCATGCAATGAGAGACCTTGTCAAAGACCTTGCTAAAGTTCCATTTAGACAACATTCACTTCCCTACCCTCATTTATCCTTTTAGTTGCCTCCTTGCACTCAATGCACTTGTCTGACACATCCTCCATTGCCCAAAGATGTGCTGACTATCCCGAATCAGACTTCATCTCTCCAAATATTGGTAAACCCTGTCCATCAGGAATTCACCCACTACCAATGTCAGACTTAACAGGCTGTAGTTTTTTGTCTTGTTTTGTAACTCTTTCTAAACAATGGTATCACATTAGCCACACTCTAGTCCTCCTGAACCTCACCTGTAGCCACAAAGGAAGCAAACACCTCTGCAAGTGCCTTCACAATTTCTTCTCTGGCATTCCACAAGATTCAAGAATGCACCGGCTTATGCTCTGGGGATTCATCACCTTAATGCACTTTAAGATCTCCAATACCTTGTTGTATGTGCTCCAAGACAACACCACTCTTTTCTCCCCATTTCCTTAACTTCCACCATTTTCTCCACAGTAAACACTGAAGAGAAATATTCATTAAAATTCTCACCCACTTCCTTTAGTTCCACACATAGATAGCCATGCTGACCTTTAAGGGGACACATTCTGGGTTAGTCCTGATGAAGGGTCTCAGCCCAGAATGTCGACAGTGCTTCTCCCTATAGATGCTGCCTGACCTGCTGCGTTCCACCAGCATTTTGTGTGTGTTGTTCTCCCTAACCATCCTTTTACTCTTGATGTACCGATAGTCTCTTAGAACTTTGCTTTGCCTTGCCTGCAAGATTCTTCTCTCTTTTTGTCTCCTGATTTCTCTTAATTATACTCCTGCACCTAGTCATTAAGAGGTTCACTAGTTAGCAATTGCTTATGCACAGTGAATGTCATCCTGTTTTGTTCAACAAAGCTTCAATATCTTTCTTCAAACTAGATCCCCTAAATCAGCCAGCCTTGCACTTCACCCTAACAGGAACGTGTAGGCCCTGAACTCTTGACATTGCACCATTCAAGGCCTTCCATTTGGAAAACACTTCTCTTCCTGCAAACAATCTTGTCCAATCAACAAGTTCCCACCTAATGACTCAAAAAATTTGGTCTGCTCAGTTTAGGACCTTAATTTGTGAACTAACTGCATCCTGCTCTGTAACTATTTCAAAACTAATATGATGATTGGTTTCAAAATGCTTCCCAACATTTCTGTCACTTGCCCTACCTCCTTCCTCTGGAGGTCACTCTATTTATTGACTGATGAAGCTTTGCTGCGCACATTTCATAAATTCCACTCCATCCAAATATTTTGCACTATGCTTGGTCCAGTCAATTTTAGGGAAGTTATTGTTACTATACTATTATGTTGCTAACTAGATACAGCCTCTAAATGTCTGCTCCTCCAATTCCTATAGGTCTCGAGAGACCATGAATTTGTGCCTTGGAAAGTTTCCAGGGCGCAGGCCTGGATTGGGTTGTATGGGAGACCGGCAGTTGCCCATGCTGCAAGTCTCCCCTCTCCACACCACTGAATGTGTCCAAGGGAAGGGCAAGGGCCGATAGAGCTTGGTACCAATGTCATCACAGAGCAATGTGTGGTTAAGTGCCTTGCTCAAGACACAATATGCTGCCTTAGCTGAGGCTCGAACTAGCAACCTTCAGATCACTAGACCAACGCCTTAATCACTTGGCCACTCACCAACACTCCAATTCCCAATGGCTATATAATACAATCATATCAGTGACACCCCTTTTTTGTTTCTATCCATAAGATTTCACTGCAAGATCCTCAATGATATCTTCCCTTAGGACCGTTGTTCTTTTTCTTTTCATCAAGAAGGTAATTCTTGTCTTGTCTTACCTGTACTTCTGTTATGTCTGCAGCATTTCTATCAGGGCTCATTGAGTTTCTAGTTCTGCCCTTCCCTCAATCATGTTTGGTTATAGCTAGGATATCCTCACCCCCAGAGCCCTGAGTTCATTCACCTTCTCTGACAAGCCCCTTGTATTGTTTAAACCAATGCCCTTTCCTTTTACTGTGCTTTTATATATCTTGATGACTAAGATTTTTACAAAAGGAAAGAATTATAAATGTTTGGCTTTATTTGTCACATGTGCATCCAAACATACAGTGAAATACATTGTTTGTATCAACAGCCAACACAGCCCAAAGGTGTTCCAGGGGCAGTCCGGAACTGTTGCCATACCTCAGGTACCGACATAGTTTAGCCACAACACACTAATCCTAACCTGTATGTCATTTGGAATTTAGGAGGAAACACGAGCATCCAGAGGGAACCCATGCGGTCATGAAGAAAATGTTTGAACTCTCTACAAACCGCTGTGGGAATTGAACCCCAGCCTCACTGGCTCAGTTTTAGCAGTTTTCCTTCTTTCACAACAGTGTTATTTCCCAATCTATCATTAGGCATTCCACCGTCCAGGGCCTCATCACCTCCCCCCACAACCCCACCCTCCAAGCTGGCTACACTACTTTAAACCCTCATGAGTAGCACTAGCAAATCTTCCAGCCCAGGTAGTGGACCCTTCTAGTTCAGGTACAACCCCTCTCTCTGGCTCAGGTAACCCCTAGCACAGACGAGATCTCGATGGTCCAATAACCTGAGTCTCTGCCCCCTGCATCAGCTCCTCAGCTACGCAACCATATGAGCTTCTACCTTCACTATTACATGGTTCTGGCAGTAATCCAGAGATTACTACCATTGTGACCCTGTTTTTAGGCCCTCTCCTAACTTCCTATATTCACACCAGAGAATCTCCACTCTCTTTCTAACCATGTCATTGGTACCAAAATACACCACAACTTCTGCCTTTACACCCTCCCCTTCGTGAATGTTGGCAGCCAATCTAACATGTCCCTGACCCTGTCACTGGAGAGGTGCCACTTTATCTTGGCAGCCCTTTAATAACTACAGTATCTCCTGTCTGTCTCCTTGGCTATCAAGTCTCCCACCACTACTACCCTGCCTGACTTCACCCTAACCTGCATAACTTTAGAGCTGGTTTCGATGCCACCATTCTGGCCACAACTGCAGTGCCCAGAAAAGCCCCCCCCCCCCCCAGAGGTATCCTATCTAAAGGGGTATATTTATTACTGAGGGAACTAGTCACAGAGGACCCTGAACTGTTTGTCTCTTTCTCTTACCTCTCCCAGTAGTCACCCAACTACATTCAGCCTGCTCCTTAGGTGTAGCACCTAACCAAATCTTTTGTCCTTGATGCTTTCAGACTCATGGAGTTTGTCTAGCTCCAACTCCATTTCTGTAATACGGCCTGTCAGGAGCTGCAGCTTGGCATACTTCCAATAGCAGAGATCTTCAAGAACACTGACAGTTTTCCTGGTCTTCCACATCCTATATGAAGGAAATGCCACTGACCTATTGCCATCTCTGCCACTCTCACTGGGAGAATAGTTATAAGGAAAACCTTACCTGGACTTCCTCGCACTAATCTGTTCAGTCTGCTGAAGCAAAGCCTCAGCACTTATACTTAACCATAGCACTTACAGATCAAACATAACCACACTGAAAAAGGACTGGTCTGAAATGGCCACTCCACTAGATCCTGCTTCCCATTTATACCTGGAAAGGCAACTTTTTAAAGGCTGCTGTCTCCTTCCTTCTGATTTTTTGGCTGCTGCAATTGCAAAAACAAAGTCATAACTGGAAAAGCAACTACTTTAATTGATGGACATCAACTTGAAATGCTGTTAACTTTTGAAGTTAACTAAATATTTCAATTTAATGCTCATCATCAGATCTGGATAGGCCTGGTACAAACTAGAAATGTTTGTCATCTGAAATCTGAGTTCAATGAGAGTTGTAATGTTCCCAGTCAGAATGTGAGGTGCGAATCCTTCATCTTTCATCGGACTGTGTAAACTCAAAAAAAAGATGCAAAAAGATACTGTATAATTCAAGGATCACAACAATGGAAGAGGCAAAAGGGATTAAGGGTGGAGTGCGATAGGGAATTAAACTCTAAACACAAGAAATTCTGCAGATGCTGGAAATGAGCCATCGTCATTTATATATCAAAGAACTCTACACCTTCAGAACTTACAGCCTGGTGGCACTGATGCCAGTTATTATGAAGTGCTTTGAATGGCTAGCAATAGCATATATCAATAAAAATTAGAGAGAGTGCAGAGATGATTTACTAGGATGTTACCTGGGTTTCAGCACTTAAGTTACAGAGAAAGGTTGAACAAGTTAGGTCTCTATTCATTGGAGCGTAGAAGGTTGAGGGGGGATTTGATCGAGGTATTTAAAATTTTGAGAGGGATAGATAGAGTTGACGTGAGAGTAGGGGAGATTCAAACGAGAGGACATGATTTGAGAGTTAGGTGGCAGAAGTTTAAGGGAAACACGAGAGGGTATTTCTTCACTCAGAGAGTGATAGCTGTGTGGAATGAGCTTCCTGTAGAAGTAGTAGAGGTCAGTTCAGTTGTGTCATTTAAGGTAAAGTTGGATAGGTATATGGACAGGAAGGGAGTGGAGGGTTATAGGCTGAGTGTGGGTAGGTGGGACTAGGTGAGATTAAGGGTTCGGCACGGACTAGGAAAGCTGAGATTCCCGTTCCGTGCTGTGATTGTTATATGGTTATATCAAAAACTCCATTCCTGCCACGTTGGACAGTCAACAATATGCTTACTGACAGAACCATAGAGACATAGATGCCACAGGATCTGTCAGGCACCTGCCCCTGACATTTCTGGAAAACAAGGCCATTTATGCCAGAGTGCTGTTTCTGTATTTCAGTTTGGCATTCAACAGTCTTGTCACACGGATCTTGGTGAACAAACTCCTACTCCTCGACCTAAATACATCACTGTGCAACTTCCTAACCAACAAAACTCAGATAATCAGGATGTATAACTGCTTCTCCCTCCCTATCATCCTCAACATGGTTGCCCTCAAGGGCTGGGTGCTGAGCCCATTCCTGTACACTGTAGTCAGATATGATTGCATGGCTAAACACCCAAATAATCACATTGTCAAGTTCATCGATGATGCAACAGCTCATTACCCGCAATGATGACACAGCCAACAGTGAGGAGGTGGAAGAGCTTGAGGCCTGGTGCCAGGCAAATAACTTCTTGCTTAATTTCAACAAGACAAATGATATAGTTATCAACTTCAGGAGAACTTGCACCGCTCATGCCCCCTTTATATCAGCGGTAGAGCGGTGGAAACTGCAAGCAGTTTCAAACTCCTGCAGTGCAGATCTCACAAAACTTCTCATCATGCCTTAACTCAACCTACAGAGTCAGGAAGTCATATCAATGCCTTTAGAAACATAGAAACATAGAAAACCTACAGCACAATACAGAACCTTCAGCCCACAAAGCTGTGTCGAACATGTCCTTACGTGAGAACTACCTAGGCTTACCCACATCTCTCTATTTTTCTAATCTCCATGTTTCCATTCAGGAGTCTCTTGAAAGACCCCATCACTTCCATCTCCACCACTGCCGCTGGCAGCCCATTCCATGCACTCACCACTCTCTGCGTAAAAACTTACCCCTGACATCTCCTCTGTACCTACTCCCAAGCACCTTAAAACTATGCCCTTCCGTCATAGCCATTTCAGCTCTGGGAAAAAGCCTCTGACTGTCCACATGATCAATGCCTCTCATTATCTTGTACACCTCTGTCAGGTCACCTCTCAACCTCTGTCATTCCAAGGAGAAAAAGCTGAGTTCACTCAACCTATTCTCATAAGGCATGCTTCCCAATCCAGGCAAAATCCTTGTAAATCTCCTCTGCACCCTTTCTATGGCTTCCATGTCCTTCCTGTAGTGAGGCAACCAGAACTGAGCACAATACTCCAAGTGGGGTCTGACCAGGGTCCTATATAGCTGCAACTTTACCTCTTGGCTCTTAAACCCAGTCCCACTGTTGATGAAGGCCAATGCACTGTATGCCTTCTTAACCACTGAGTCAACCTGCGTAGCAGATTTGAGTGCTCTATGGACTCGGACCCGAAGTTCCTTCTGATCCTCCACACTGCCAAGAGTCTTACCGTTAACACTATACTCTGCCATCATATTTGACATACCAAAATGAACCACTTCACACTTATCTGGATTGAACTCCAACTGCCACTTCTCAGCCCAGTTTTGAATCCTATCAATGTCCCGCTGTATTCTCTGACAGCCCTCCACGCTATCCACAACACCTCCAACCTTGGTGTCATCAGCAAATTTACTAACCCATCCCCGAAGAGTAGGGGTCCCAAAACAGATCCCCGAGGCACATCACTAGTCACTGAACTCCATGCAGAATATGACCCATCTACAACCACTCTTTGCCTTCTGTGGGCAAGCCAGTTCTCAATCCACAAAGCAATGCACCCTTGGATCCCATGCCTCCTTACTTTCTCAATAAGCCTTGCATGGAGTACCTTATCAAGTGCCTTACTGAAATCCATATATACTACATCTACGGCTCTACCTTCACCAATACGTTTAGTCATATCCTTAAAAAATTCAATCAAGCTCGTAAGGCACGACCTGCCTTTGACAAAGCCATACTGACTATTCCTAATCATATTATGCCTCTCTAAATGTTCATAAATCCTGTCTCTCAGGATCTTCTCCATCAACTTAGTAAGACTCACTGGCCTATCATTTCCTGGGCTAACCTTATTCCCTTTCTTGAATAAAGGAACAACACCTGCAACGCTCCAATCCTCTGGAACCTCTTCCGTCCTCACTGATGATGCAAAGATCATTGCCAGTGGCTTAATAATCTCCCCCCTCGCATTCCACAGTAGCCTGGGTATATCCCATCTGGTCCCAATGACTTATCCAACTTGATACTTTCCAAAAGATTCCAGCACATCCACTTTCTGAATATCTACATGCTCAAGCTTTTCAGTCCGCTGCAAGTCATCCCTACAATCGACAAGATCCTTTTCCATAGTGAATACTGAACCAAAGTATTCATTAAGTTACCGCCGCTGTTTCCTCTGGTTCCATACACATTTTTCCACTGTCACACTTGATCGGTCTTATTCTCTCACGCCCTATCCTCTTGCTCTTCACATACTTGTAGAATGCCTTGGGGTTTTCCTTAATCCTGTCCACCAAGGCCTTCTCATGGCCTCTTCTGGCTCTCCTAATTTTATTCTGAATCTCCTTCCTGCTAGCCTTATAATCTTCTGGATCTGTATCATTACCAAGTTTTTTGAACCTTTTGTAAGCTCCTTTCTTCTTGACTAGATTTACAACAGCCTTTGTACACCACGGTTCCTGTACCCTACCATCCTTTCCCTGTCTCATTTGAACATAGTTATGCAGAATCCCAAACAAACATCCTTTGAACATTTGCCACATTTCTTTTGTACGTTGCCCTGAGAACATTTGTTTCCAATTTATGCTTCCAAGTTCCTGCCTGATAGCCTCATATTTCCCCTACTCCAATTAAACATTTCCCTAACTTGTCTGTTCCTATCCCTCTCCAATGTTATGGTAAAGGAGATAGAATCGTGATCATTATCTCCAAAATGCTCTCCCACTGAGAGACCCGACTCCTGACCAGGTTCATTTCCCAATACCAGATCAAGTACAACCTCTCCTCTTGTAGGCTTATCTACATATTGTGTCAAGTCACCTGGGTACACCTATCAAACTCTACCCCATCTAAACCCTTCCCTTTAGGGAAATGCCAATCAATATTTGGGAAATTAAAATCTCCCACCACAACAACCCTGTTATTATTTACTTTCTGAAGTGGCAGAAGAAAGGTGACCCATGCACATCCATACTTATGTCATTCTACAGATTCGGAGTACAGGGCATACTAACAAGCTGCAACACTGTTTGATATGAAAACTGCTCTGCAGCAGGCAGGAAGCTGTCCCTACCACCAACACTTCATTATTTCTTGTCAGTCATGTCTTATACAGACACTTCTGTTTCTGGCATCACTTTAGGGACATACAATCTATCTAAGTTATCTTATGTATTTATATTTATTATGTTTTTATTATTATTGCTGTTTACTTTAGTAGTTTTTTTGTGCTGTATCAAATCTGGAGTAACAACTATTTTGTTCTCCTTTACACTTGTGTATAGCAAATGACATTAAACAAACTTGATTCTTGAAATTGAGAGTAACAGACACAAAATGCTGGTGGAACTCAGTATTCTGGGAATTAACTGACTGGTAACTTTTAGTCTAGTCCAGAGGTCGGCAACCTGTGGCTCCAGAGCCACATGCGGCTCTTTGATCTCTGTGATGCGGCTCCCCGTGGTTTGTTAGCTTTTGAAATGTAATTCGAAATTTGAAGATTATGGTGATCTTGTACTTTGCGGAGACACCGTTTCCTGGCACATCCGAACAATTAGCCACCGTTCCGACTAAGGGAGATAGCCTACGGGGGTTTGTGAGTACGTGTCTTTTGGAGCATCCGCGCCCATGGGGACGGGTTGAGGGAGGCTTTAAAGCAAGGCTGTTCGAATAAAGTTACCTTTGACTGCAGTCTTTATTTTAGCGCTGCGTGTAGCGCTACATCGCTACAACGTGTTTTTTATCGCTATTAATATACATCACAACTGCCAATGCCTGACACCCGCCAGTGCGCGCTTTCTTTTAATTCTTCGATCCAAGGTAGGCTACCTATGTAGTAACCTTCAACCCAACGTCTTTTTTTCGGAGTTCAAAATGTTTTTGTTGCATGCAGAAATGTAATTTCGTTTTCTCTGCAGAGTTCATCAATTTCAAAAATGCAACACATTATAGTTTGTTTATACATAGCATAAAGGCAAAAAAAACCCGTTGTATGCAGTGTTATTTCGTTTTGTGGCTCCCAGTGTTTTCTTTTCTGTGGGAAATGGGTCCATATTGGCTCTTTTAGTGGTAAACGTTGCCGACCCCTGGTCTAGTCCCATCCTTCACACTGAAGAGGAGCATTCCACAAATCTAATCACCCAACTGGCATTACTTTCTATAATGTACTGGATGCCACATGATGAGTGATTGTCATCCCCCCCGACTCTGCCCAAGTCCCATCTACAGCATTGCATCCCCTCCTAATCTGCCTCTGCTCACCACTGTGATACATTGATACCTATGATAGTTCATCAAAGTCTTCCAGGATACCTGGATAAATTATATCAGACACATTATTCTCGACTCTCCCTCAACTAAGAATTTAATGAATTTGGTTACTCAAGGCTTGCCGACCTGAAATTCCTGCTGGGGGTGTGTAGTTGTTTTATGTTATCTGCCACACTATCTATTCTGACAGCAATGTTATAGAATCTCATCTGGAGTTCTGTCATAGTTTTTTTTAAATAGGTTTACCTTAAAATCCTTACCCATCTTCTACACCTTTTCCCAATGACTAAGTATCTGATATCACTTCTGGTGTTACTTTCCTAGAGCTTTTTAAAATGCAGCAATTTTATAAATATGAACAGAGCACCAAGCTTGGTCCTGCTGACACCTCCCAGCCTACAAAACCAGGCACCTCCCTGTCTCATCCCAACTAATAGGATTCACCTGCTGCTCAATCCAAACTCATCACCTGCAGCCTATTCAACCCCAGTTCTTGCTCATTCACTGTCCTTGTACTCTCACCGAACCAGCTGGCCTCGAACAGTTGCTCGTAGTTTTCACTCTGCCTGCCTAAAGTTTAACTTGCTTTCTTTTGTTTAGCTTCTGTTTTCTCTCGTGGCCCCTCGTGGCTTGTTATTTTGCAGTCTACTATTAAAGTTATTGTTCACTGCTGAGTCGTTTCCTCTGGACTGCTTTTGGGTCAAGACTCCTCTATATTTCCTGACAGAGTAAGTGAACCATCAATTGACCCAGCAGTGTAAGCTCACCGCAAGGAATTTGTCTGCTGACATGAGTACTCGACCCAGAAGCAGCAGGAAACTATTGACCATCTGTCCGCCACTCTCATCCCGCTGTCTGCCTTGGTGCAGCAGCTCCATGCCAGTCAACTTCTTCCCACTGAGCCCCGGATCCCTGTGTCCAAATGCTTTGATTGATCTCCAACCCGATGCTGCAACTTCTTGTCCCAGTGCATCTTACACTTCGAGCTCCAACCAGCCCTGTATGCTATGGACTGAGCCATGATAACCTTCTTCTTCTCTCCCCTGACTGGGTGATCTCTGACTTGGGCCACTCCTAAGTAGGACAATAAAGCCACCATTTGCAACAAATAGGAGGATTTCACTACTGAGACGCACCGCGTTTTCGACCTTCCAGGAAGTGAAAGAGAGGCAATAGATGTGATACTTCACCTGCGTCAAGGCTCAAGCTCTGTTTTGGATCACACCGTCGTATTCAGGAGCCTTGAGATGAAATGTGGCTGGCCCACTTCCATCAGGTCCTATCAGAACACTTGAAAAGCAAGTTGTCTACTCGGGAGATGCCCAGCAACCTAAAAAGCATCAATCTGGCATCCAAATTGACAAGCATCTGATGGATTGACCCTGCAGACCATCGGCCAGAGCCCCAGGTCCATTCCCAGAACCATTTCAGTCTGAAGGATCCTCATCACCAACACCAGAAGCCATGCCTTTAGGGAGATCCCACTCCAAAGAGTGAGAAATAACTTGTGCTCCTACTGAAGAACCACCGACCTTCAATGTATCAAATGGCCACTGTGCTGGGAAACACTGCTACCAGATAAAGTTGCAGAACTGTCTATCTGGCAGGCTCTCCACCGCTCCTCACTCTAGCATCACAGCCCATCTCACTCTCTCTGTCCTCCCCCACATGCTGTTGGCTCTACATGCACAAGAGGCTCTGCTGGATTCCAGCGCAGCAGACAATTTTTTTGGATCGGACTCTGTGTGTGCAACTTGGACTCCCTACTGAACCCTATCTCTCACTCTTTCAACATCATGGCCATTGAGAGACATCCCAGGGATCTGGGGCCCACAATTTGTCTCCCACTTCTGCTTTCCACTGCACCTCAGTGAGTTTGGCTATCATCTGCAGATCAAAGTCAGTCAGAAATAGTCAGTCTGCAAGTGGAGAAGTTTCTGCGATGCTTTGCTGCCTCAAACCCTTCCACAAGGAAGAAGTGTCTGCTTTGCATCGAGCTGTCCTACAGTCGACACACCTCCTCTGCTATGGAGGCCACACTTTGAACTGCTTCATTGTCACCAACCCCTGTTGTTCTCTGTGGATGAGCCACTGTGAGGGTCCCATCTGCCAGGGCCCTGATTCACCACTGCCAGAAGGTTTGGTGGAGGGCACAGAGGTCCTTCCCAGACCATGTCTGGCTGTCCACCCGAGATGTGCCCCTGCACACTAACTCCCGAAAGCTCTCACCCTGTTTATTGGTCCTTCGGGATCACTCATCTGATCAATTCAGTTACTCACCGTCTCCAGCTGCCACTGTCCCTCAGCAGTACAGCCACCTTCCACACATCCCGCCTCAAGCCTGTTGTCTTGGGACCACTGAACCCACCTGAACCTCCATATCTGGAATTTAGGATGTTGGAAGGTGACCCATTGTACGTGGTTCACCTATTGCTGGATTTACATCACACTGCTTGTGGTTAGTGCATAACTAAGACATTTAAAGTTTAATTTCTTTTACTTCAAAGTTCTAAGTACATTTATTATCAATATATCTATACTATATTCAACCTTGACATTAATCTCCACACAGACAGCCAGAAGACAAAGAAACCCGGTAGAAACCATTAAAAAAAAGATCAAACACCAAATGAGCAGAAAGAAATAAATCATGCAAACAATGAAAGTAAGCATATCACATTCAAAAACAGTAAATGAAGTGAGTCCACAGCCATTCATCACTGCAGCCATTTCAGGAACCCATTAGTTGCCAGCCACAGCCTCATTTTAGCACAGATGTGAATAAACGTTGTGAGCTGATCCAGCCTGTCCCTCACCTCTGACCCTGACACCCTGACCCTTCCAATATGGCCTTGTGCTTAAGTCATCCAAACCTCAGGTCGATCCTCACTCTTGGGCCAAGCCCGGCTGCTTCGATCCGGCTATTCCTTAACCTTTCCAATTTGGTTTAGAAGCATAGAAACATAGAAAACCTACAGCACAATACAGGCCCTTCGGCCCACAAAGCTGTGCCAAACATAAGAAATTACTAGACTTCCCCATAGCCCTCTATTTTTCTAAGCTCCATGTACCTATCCAAAAATCTCTTAAAAGACCCTATCATATCCACCTCCACCACCGTTCCTGACAGCTCATTCCACGCACTCACCAATCTCTGAGTAAAAAACTTACCCCTGACATCTCCTCTGTACCCCAGCACCTTAAACCTGTGTCCTCTTGTGGCAATCATTTCAGCCCTGGGAAAAAGCCTTTGACTCTCCACATGATCAATGCCTCTCATCATCTTATACACCTCTTTCAGGTCACCTCTCATTCTCCGTCACTCCAAGGAGAAAAGTCCGAGTTCACTCAGCCTGTTTTCATAAGATATGCTCCCCAATCCAGACAACATCCTTGTAAATCTCCTCTGCACCCTTTCTATGGCTTCCACATCCTTCCTGTAGTGAAGTGACCAGAGATGACCACAGTACTCCAAGTGCGGTCTGACCAGGGTCCTATATAGCTGTAACATTACCTCTTGGCTCCTAAATTCAATTCCACAATAAATGAAGGCCATTACACCATACGCCTTCTTAACCACAGAGTCAACCTGCGCAGCTGCTTTGAGTGTCCGATGGACTCAGACTCCAAGATCCCTCTGATCCTCCACACTGCCAAGAGTCTTAACATTAATACTATGTTCTGCCATCATATTTGGCCTACCAAAATGAACCACTTCATACTTATCTGGGTTGAGCTCCATCTGTCATTTCTCAGTCCAGTTTTGCATCCTATCGATGTCCAGCTGTAAACTCTGACAGCCCTCCACACTATCCACAACACCTCCGACCTTTGTGTCATCAACAAACTTACTTACACATCCCTCCACTTCCTCATCCAGGTCATTTATAAAAGTCACAAAGAGTAAGGGTCCCAGAACAGATCCCAGAGGTACACCAGTGGTCACCGACCTCCATGCAGAATATGACCCGTCTACAACCACATTTTGCCTTCTGTGGGCAAACGAATTCTGGATCCACTAAGCAATGTCTCCTTGGATCCCATGCCTCCTTACTTTCTCAATAAGCCTTGTATGTGGTACCTTATCAAATGCCTTGCTAAAATCCATATACACTACATCCACTGCTCTTCCTTCATCAATGTGTTTAGTCACATCCTCAAAAAATTCGATCAGGCTCATAAGGCACGACCTACCTTTCACAAGGCCATGCTGTCTATTCCTAATCATATTATACCTCTCCAAATGTTCACAAATCCTGCCTCTCGGGATCTTCTCCATCAACTTACCAACCACTGAAGTAAGACTCACTGGTCTATAATTTCCTGGGCTATCTCTACTCCCTTTCTTGAATAAAGAAACCTTCAACCCTCCAATCCTCTGGAACCTCTCCCATCCCCATTGATGATGCAAGGATCATCGCCAGAGGCTCAGCAATCTCCTCCCTCGCCTCCCACAGTGGCCTGGGGTACATCTCATCCAGTCCTGATGACTTATCCAACTTGATGCTTTCCAAAAGCTCCAGCACATCCTCTTTCTTAATATCTACATGCTCAAGCTTTTCAGTCTGCTGCAAGTCTGCACTGCCATCACCAAGATCCTTTTCCATAGTGAATACTGAAGTAATATATTCATTAAGACCCCCTGCTATTTCCTCTGGCTCCATACACACTTCCCCAAAGTCACACTTGATAGGTCCTATTCTTTCACATCTTATCCTCTTGCTCCTGGTGCTTATATCAATCAAACCACAGGGGTTTTCTTGCTCTCAGGCCCAGGTCCCTACTCAAGTCTACAACGTCACCTCCACTTGCTTCACCTCGGTTCTGCCGCATCGAATGAGCTCCAAGTCCGCTCCAGCAATAGCTAAGCACTGGCTCATTTTATGTTCTTGTGCCTAGGACAAGCTGCCTCCATTCAGCCCCTACACAGCACACCACAACCATCCTGCACCTCAGGACTTCCATTCTCACCACAATAATGCCAGTGGTTCAACAGCTCAACAGTGAAAGGGAAGCTACAAACTACTGATTGCAGTGATCACATCAGAGAAAAAGTGTGATTAATGCAGTAGCTTTTTTGTTTTGTTTGCTACCTGTAAGTTGTTGCTGTGTTTCACCAGTGCCATCTTAAAACTAGCGTTATGCACCAAGTCGACATGAAAAGATTAAATTATTTTAGTTATGCACTTCTTTGTTCTCCATTGTAAGTTGTCTCTTAACCTCAATCTTTCCCTTCTACCTTTAGTCACCTTAGTACCTCACTGTATCCAGTTTGTTTTTATTTTCTAGAGAAATGCGTTTTCATGCACTTTTCTCAAACACCATTTTGAATAGTTTCTGTTGTCCCTCATCATTGCTTCCATTATTATTGTCCGTTTTGTTTTCCCAGATTTTTGATTAGCCAGAACATCAAAGGGTATGTGGTGAAAGCAGGGGAGTGGGGATGACTGGAAGAATTGGATCAGCCCATGAATGAATGGTGGAGCAGACTCGATGGGCTGAATGGCCCACTTCTGCTCCTGTATCTTATGCTCTTATGGTTTTATGGTCTTATTTTATTCTCAGTCTCTTAAAATCACCTTGTTGTCTGACCTATTCTTGCATTATTTCTGAACTTTTCAATTATTATCTCAAAGTAGATTACCTGATGTCCAGCATTACTTTTACTTCTCTACTCTACTGAGGTTGATTTAATGCTTCCTGGTTCATTTGCCACTTGTCCATCATTATTTTGCTTGCAGAATATGTTAACTTAGAAGCCTTTGTATATATTCAGAACACCAATTCCTTGTACCACTTATCACTTAATTACAGAGTTGTTTAAATTCCCCAGGATAACTGCACAATACTCATTTTATAATTTCCTTGCACATTTCTACTCCAATCTCCATTTCATTTTTAGATGGTCTTTAGTCAACTCCAATTTTATTGTCATAAAACATATTCTAATAACTACATTATAGTGCAACACACACAAAATGCTGTAGGAAATCAGCAGGTCAGGCTACATCTATGTAAATTAATAAACAGTTGGTGTTTCAGGTCAAGACCATTCATCAGGACTGAAAGGAAAGGTAAGATGTCAGAACAAAAAGGTAGGGACAGGGGTCGGAAGACAAACTGAAAAGTGATAGGTGAAGACATGTGGATGGGAAAGGTAAAGGACTGGAAAAGAGGGAATCTGATAGGAGTGGAGAGTGGAGTGTGAGAAAGGGAAGAAAGAGGGGACCAAGGTGGAGGTGATAGGCAGGTGAGAAGAGTTAAGAGCCCAGAGTAGGGTATAGAAGAAGAGGGAAGGAGGAGGAAAAAACTACTGGAAGGAGAAATCTATGTACATACCGTCAGTTTGTAGACCATTCAGATGGAAGATACAATATTGCTTTTCCACCCTGTGAGTAACCTTAACATGGCAGAAGAGGAGGCCACAGACTGACATGTCAGAAGAGGAATGGGGATAGGAATTTAAAAGGTTACCTATCAGGAAATTCCACTTCTGCCAATGGAGTGGAGGTGTTCAACAATGCATTCCCCAAACTTACATTGAGTCTAACCAATATAGAGGAGCAGGCATTGGGATCATCGGATATAATAAATGCCCCAACAGATTCACAGATGAAGTGTTCCCTCACCTGGAAGGACTATTTGTGGCCCTGAATGGAGGTGATGGATGAGATGAATGGGCAGATGTAGCATTTCTATCAACTGCATGGATATTTGTCAAGAGGAAGATTAGTGAGGAAGGATGAATAGACAAGGGAATCGTGGAGGGAGTGATCCTTGAGGAAAGCAGAGAACTGGGGGGGGGGGGGCGATAAAGATATGTTTGGTGTAGGATTGCATTGACGATGTTGCATAAAACAATGGGTTGTGAGGCTCCTAGGGTGGTAGGTGAGGACAAGAGAAACCCTCCCTGTTAAGGTGGCAGGAAGAAGGGGTGAGAGTGGATGCCTGGGAAATGGAGGAGATGTAGGTGAGAGCAACATCAATGGTAGTTGAAGAGAAACCCTGTTCTTTGAAGAAGGAGGACATCTCTGATGTCCTGGAAAGGAAAGCTTCATCCTGGGAGACAGAACTGAGAAAAAGGAATGACATTATAGGTTACGAAGAAAGTTGACGAGGGTAAAGCAGTGGATGTTGTCTATATGGAATTCAGTAAGGCCTTTGACAAGGTTCCACACGGAAGGTTCAATTGTTAGGTATTAATATTGAAGTAGTAAAATGGATTCAATAGTGGCTGGATGGGAGATGCCAGAGAGTAGTGGTGGATAACTGTTTGTCAGGTTGGAGGCCAGTGACTAGTGGTGTGCCTCAGGGATCTGTACTGGGTCCAATGTTGTTTGTCATATACATTAATGATCTGGATGCTGGGGTGGTAAATTGGATTAGTAAGTATGCAGATGATACTAAGGTAGGTGGTGTTGTGGATAACGAAGTAAGTTTTCAAAGCTTGCAGAGAGATCTAGTCCAGTTAGAAGAGTGGGTGAATGATGGCAGATGGAGTTTAATGCTGATAAGTGTGAAGTGCTACATTTTGGTAGGAATAATCCAAATAGGACATACATGGTAAATGGTAGGGCATTGAAGAATGCATTAGAACAGAGTGATCTAGGCATAATGGTGTATAATTTCCTGAATCTCATGTGGATAGGGTGGTGAAGAAAGCTTTTGGTATGCTGGCCTTTATAAATCACAGCATTGAGTATAGGGATTTAATGTTACAATTGTACAAGACATTGGTAAGGCTGAATTTGGAGTATTGTGTACAGTTCTGGTCACTGAATTATAGGAAAGATGTCAACAAAATAGAGAGCGTACAGACAAGATTTGCCAGAATGTTACCTGGGTTTCAGCACCTAAGTTATAGGGAAAGGTTGAATAAGTTAGGTCTTTATTCTTTGGAGCGTAGAAGGTTGAGGGGGGACTTGATAGACGTATTTAAAATTATGAGGGGGATAGATAGAGTTGACGTGGATAGGCTTTTTCCATTGAGAGTAGGGGAGATTCAAACAAGAGGACATGAGTTGAGATTTAGGGAGCAAAAGTTTAAGGGTAACACGAAGGGGAATTTCTTTATTAAGAGAGTGGTAGCTGTGTGGAACAAGCTTCCAGTAGAAGTGGTAGAGGCAGGTTCGGTATTGTCATTTAAAGTAAAATTGGATAGGTATATGGACAGGATAGGAATGGAGGATTATGGGCTGAGTGCGGGCCAGTGGGACTAGGTGAGAGTAAATGTTCGGCACGGACTAGAAAGGCCGAGATGGACTGTTTCCGTGCTGTAATTGTTATATGGTTATATGGTTATTACAGGAGACAGAGTGGGAAGAGGTACAGTCAAGATAGCTGTGGGAATCAGTCAGTTCATAAAAGAAATCAGTAGAGAGTTGTCTCTAAAGATAAAGACAGGTGTCAGAAATGAGCCCAATGAATTTAAGGTCAGGGTGGAAGTTGGATGCAAAGTTGATGAAATTGATGAGCTCAGCATGGGTGCCTGAGGCAGCACCAATGCAGTTGTCATTGTAGTACAGAAGGAATTGGGGAAAATTACCAGGGAAGGCTTGGAGCATGGACTGTTCCACTTAGCCAACAAAAACTCAGGCACTGCTGGAGCCCAAGCCCTCCCTGTGAGTTTGGAGGAAGTGAGATGAGGCAAAGGAGCAATTGTTGAGGGTGAGGACCAGTTCTGAAAGATGAAGGAGGGTGGGGGTGACACCTTTCTTTCTGGTTAATTGTGGTTTTAATTATGTACAGTTCAGTCTAAGTATCTTACTGTTTAAAAATTTTGTGAACACCAGCACTAATTGGGGAAAATTTTTTTTTTTTGGCACTTTCTTAGTATTTATCTCATGTTAGTTTTGATCTCCGTACATCCTTTTTAAATTGTGCATTACACATACCATTCTCCATCCATGCTGATTCATTCTACTTCAATGCCCTTAGGGTATACAATCTAGAGCTAGGAGATTGTTATATAGGAAACAGTGGGAGGGACTTATAATCTGCCTTTGCAAGAAATTTGCAGTAACACCAACTTCACACTTGGTGACTTTATATTTATAAAACAAAATCAGAATCTGGAATGCTCTGCCTGAGGAGATGATGGTAGCAGGTACTCTCATAACATTGAAAAAATATTTGGACAAGTATTTGAATTAGCAAAGCAGAAGTTCAGGGTCAAACTGTGTGTACATAGGATCTAATGTCACTCCATGGATGCAAAAATTATTTTGGTTTTAATTGCTCCACTCTCTTCTAAGGTCTTGAATGCTGTTGCCCTCTTTACTAGCCTTTCAGTATCAGTGTATTCCTGCACCATTTTGACCATTCTCTGCTCTCTTTGTTCGACTATTGGTGCCAGCACTGCTGACTGACTGGTCCTGAGCTCTGGAATTTTTGTCCCAAAGAAGTATACTTTCTCTCTGTTTTCAAGATTCTCCTTAAAACCTACCTCCTTGCTGGATTGTGATTATTTCTTGTGGCTTGGTGTCAGAATATTAATTGGTAGCTCCATACTGATGGTTAGGCTTTACAGTTAGTGCTATTGTATAAATGTATGCTATAGTAATAGGAGACAAATAGTAGAACAAGGTATTTATCCATACAGCATACTGCGTTATAGTATTCAGAAGAGAGTTAGTTTTAAAATAACTTTCAAACTGGCTGGTCAATGTTCAGATTACCAATGTGCATGGAATGACAAATAGGAGAGAAACTTGTTGCAACTTTTTTTTCCAGATTTGTGGCTATCACTGCACTTAGACTCTTTGAGCTTGCTATGCATTTGTCTGATCAGTCTCTGCTTAGCAAGTGAGTTATAAATAAAATTTTATTATACCAGGGAAAAATAACTTAATGCTCTGAGAGACCTCATGCCCTTTAGTAAGGGTGAAAAGACAGAGAAGACAGGTGCACAGAAAGATGCTCAGTGTAGAAGTGATGTCAATCTGATTTATATAGAGAAGCTTTCAAATCTGGAGTACCTGATATATAGGCCCTTTAAAGTGGATGATTTCCCCAGCTTGGATTTTATCTTGAAGGTGTGATGCATGACACTTTTCATTACCCGTGTCTCCTTTAGATATGCAGCTTTCAATATCATCTTCACTTGTGAAGAATTCTGTGCTGCAGCATATATCAAAAGTATCTTCTATCATTCAATATGAACTATACTGATTGTACGTGATAGATTTCCCACTTATGACTTAAAATCTTGCTGTGCTGTGTTACCAATAGAAGGACTTGTAGTCAATTTTCTGCATATTATTTTAATAAACTGGCCACTTTCATAGAAAGTAATTTCAGTTTACTATATTTAAGAGCATACTTTGAGTTTCTGCTCTTTAAATAAAACTATTTAATTTCTTTGACAGATGCCAACAACTTTATTAAGGCTTGGGTTGATGGCTGTGAAGATGTGCCACAGAATCTCCCAGCTGGTCTTGTTATACAAACAGGTGTTCTTTTATCAGGCTTATCTCTTTGGTGTTGCTGAGTAACCATGATCTCTGTGGAATTGTGAACCGAAGATCAAGTACCTGAAACTAATGAGGATTTTATTTCATCACCACAACCCGGGGATACATCAAAACTGGAATATCTTAATTAGTGAATAGATTTAAAGATTGGCCACAGTAAGGTCATGAAAAGATTCAGATCAAGAAGTGTGGCCCTGTGTTCATTTATCCATTACTATGTAAATTTGAAAGTCGATAATTTGCCTTGAGGTAGTTTTAATGTCCATTTAGTACCACACAGATAATGTGGAGCTGCGAGTAAAATGCTGCCAGTTTGTCATTGCGATGATTCAAATCTACCCACATGGTATGACAGTGTGTCATGCCAGTGCTTCAAAATTCAGAATTAATTAGGTTGGGACAATGTGGGGAAAGAATTGGACTAATTAGTTTTAGTCAGGCTGAAATCACCAAAGGTAACATAGTCAGATATTGATTGTTCTTTACTAAGTCCAGGGTTAAATTTGTGCTGGTCACAGTGAAAAGAATCATTATTGATTATCATGAATAATCACTATAAAGATAACTGTTATATTGAAGCATAGTTATAGAGAAATAAATTGGAAACTACTTGTCATCTAATTGCAGTACCACATTGTAAAATAGTATGTCATCAGCTTGGGAATCTGACTATATTATTCATTTTAAGAAGGTGTTGGAAGTCTGTCTGATTCTGTAGAGTAGAAGCATAGTAGGAATGTTATCCTGGCTCTCTGCTTTCTGTAAGATAATAAACTACCTTTATGATAATTTACTGTTACTACTTCATTACCCTCAACAGGAATTGAGAAGGATACTGAGGCAAATACTGCCTGTGATTTACACTTATGAATAAAATCATGTGTCTGCACTGAGTGGAATATATTAATTTATGGCATTATTCAGTTCTTATGGCTTAACAATAGGTTGGCAGGCGTCTTTCCATTTCTATCAGTTATAGTTTAAACAATCCCATTCAAATAGATGTCCTCTTTGATTGCCAACTTCCACTCCACCTGCCCACTTGCTGTAAATGCTAGCATGTGTTTGAAGAATGCACCGTATTGTTCAATGCTGTGTTCAGCATGCTTGACAGAGATAGAATTTCAACCCCTATAATGTCTAAATTTTGAAGTTTATGAAAGCCTGATTTCCCAGAACATCATTTGAAGGATGGAGGCATCTGAGAGATGTGGGGAGGGGTCAAAACCCCAGTATTAAAAAAAACCCAGATCAAATTGACATAGGAAATGTTCAAACCATCAATATGTCTATAGGAATTGTAAAACCACCCGAAGCAATCTCATCCTCAGCACCAGGTCCAAATCTTTATAGGTCACAGCATCTCAAGTCCACATTAAGGTACCATATAAACGTGCTGCCAGGTTATGTTCCATCATGAATGCAGTGAGTTCCAACACCTACTTTGTCTGGGTGGAAAAATATCCCTTAATTCTTATATACTTCACTTTAAATGCTGATTCCTAAAACATCAATTAAAAGGAATAAGTCCTTCCAATTTAATCCAGACCTCTCATAATTTTATACAACTTGATGGGTTGTCTTTTAACTGGAGGCAAATCACTATCCTGGCTGGGAAGTTTTTTAGTGATACTTAGGGGGATTTAAACTAACTTTACAGGGGATTAGGAACTAAGTCACAAGGTGGAGGGTTTGAGAGGAAGGTAAGTGTCATGAATAGTAAGAACAAGGAGGAACATAGGCACAGTAGGAGGCTTGGTTTCTGACCTGCCTATCACTTCCTCCTGTATCCTCTCCTCCTTCCCTTTTACCTATGCTCCACTTTCCTTCCCTATCAGTTTCTTCTTCTCCAGCCACCTTTCCAAACCACCTGACCTCACCTATCACCTTCCAGCTAGCCTCTCTTCCCTCCCTTCACCTTTTTAATATAGCATTTCCCCCTTCATTGTCAGTTCTGAAGAAAGGACTCGGTCCAAAATATCGACTGTCTGTTCATTTCTATGGATACTGTTTGACCTGCTGAGTTCCTCCAACAACTCTGGTGTTAATTTCCAGCATCTGAAGAATTTCTCATGTTTATAGTTTAAAATGTATGTTTCTCAATGCTAAAAAATATTATGGGTGAGGGTGATGAATTTAAAGCATAGATTAGTACATAGAACTATGATGTTATTTGGAAGAACAGTAATGGATGCTTAATGTTCCAGGTTTTTGATGCTTTAGAAAAGATAGAGAAGGAGCTAAAAGTGGAAGGGGATTGCCTATTAATCAGGGACAACATTAAATCTACAATCAGAGAGGATATAATAGAGGGCTTATCTACTGAGTCCTGCATTTTTCAATGCAAACTGAGTTTTTTTGGGTGCTTAAAAAAAGGGGCATCCTCCTTGGTTAGGGAGTCGGAACCCACTGCTCACATAATGGGTGTCGGCAGCTAAACTCGCTGTAGAATCATCTAGTCTTTGAAGAGTAGGTGGCTACTTTAAAATCTCCCTTTAGCGAAGGGACCCATGACGCTCTACATTGGGTAGGTCTTAACATTTGCTTTCAGAAATTCATGGATAGCAACCCTGATTCCATCACACTATAACTTCCTTTTCTTAGCATTCAGCACCAAACTGAGTTTCTCTATCTACCTGCATATGAAATCCCCTACTACCATTGTAACATATCCCTCTTTACCTACCTTTTCTATCACCTGTTTTAATTTGTACCTCTCATCCCTGCTACTGTTCAGAGGTCTGTATATAATTCCCATTAGGGTCTTTTTACTCTTACAGTTTCCTAATTCTATCCACAAGGATTCAATTTCTTCTGATCCTATGTCCCTTCTTCTTAAGGATTTGACTTGATTTGATTTAATGTTTTACCAACAGAGCCACCCATCTGCCCACCTGCCTGCCCTTCTGACACAATGTGTACTGTATCTATGGATATTAAGCTCGCCACTGTGATCTTCTTCAAGCTACAACTCAGTGAAGGTCATACCTGTCAATCTCTAACTGGGCTACAAAATCATCTACCTTATTCCATATACTGTGTGCATTCAAATATACCAGCTTTATTCATCACCCTTTTCAACTTTGCCCCCATACTATTGGAAGTTAAATCCTTATCAATTTCTAAACTTCTTGTCTTTTTCTTTATTTTAGAGACTTCCGTATCTTTCTTACACTCTCCTTTCCTTCTACTTTATCCTCACTGTTGTACCCACCCATGAACTAATTAGTTCAAAGCCTTATTCACAGCCATAGTTATACGATTCGCCAGGATCCTGATCCCGGCATGCATCAGCTGGAGCTCATCCTATTGGAACGTCTCCCTCCTTTCCAATGCAGGTGCCAATGTCCCATGAATGGAAATCCTTGTCTCCCTTTTGCTTTTCATGGCTCCCACTCTGCACAGATCTTGCTGCCACTCCCTCTCTACTTCAAAGAATAACTCCTTCCCAACAAGAACAGGCAGCTTTTTCAGGAACCCACCTAGGCCATTCTGTTCTCTGAGCCATTTTCAGTTATGAGTACTTTTGGGGAAAATAATGCACAGTCAGTGAGTGTTGTTTATTTGGATTTTAAGAAGACCGTTGACAAGGTGCCACACATGAAGAACACTGGTGGAGCCCATGGTATCTCAGAAAAGATTCTAACATGGGTAGAAAATTAGCTGACAGGCAGGAGACAAAGAGTGGCAATAACGGCAGCTTTTTTGACTGACTGTACCTTCTTCTCGATGGTAAAATAAGAAGAGAGCATACCTGGGTGATGGGGGTCCTTGAGGCATCACCTTTTGAAGATGTCCTCAATGCTGGGGAGGTGGGAGGCTAGTGCCCATGATGGAGCTGTCTGAGTTTACAAATTCCTACAGCTTTTCACTATCTTATGTAGTGACCCCTCCATATCAGGTGGTGGTGCAACCAGTTGGAATGCTCTCCATGGTAGATCTGTAGCAATTTGCAAGAGTCTTTGGTAACATACCAATTCTCCTCAAACTCTTAATGAAATATAACTGCTGTTGTCCCTTCTTTATAATTTCATCAATATGTTGAACCCAGGATAGATCTTTAGATCTTTAGATCTATCCTGACGAAGGGTCTCAGCCCAAAACGTCGACATCACTTCTCCCTATCGATGCTGCCTAGCCTGCTGTGTTCTACCAGCATTTTTTGTGTGTTGTTATAGATCTCTAGAGATGTTGGCATCCAGGAACTTGAAATTCCTCACCGTTTTGACTGCTGATTCCTTGATGAGGACCAATGTGTGTTCCCTCAATTTCTTCATCCTGAAGTCCACAGTCAATTCTTTGGTCTTACTGCATTGAGTGCAAGTTTGCTATCGCAACAGCACTCATGCAGCTGATCTACCTCATCTCCGTATGCCTCATCATTATCTCATCTGAAATACTGCCAACAATAGCTTTATCATCGGCAAATGTATAGATGCCATTTGAGCTGTGCCTAGCCACTCAGTTCTGAGTGTAGAGAGAGTAGAGCAGTGGGCTCAGTTTGCATCCTTGAAGTGCACCAGTGTTGGTTGTCAGCGAGGAGGAGGTGTTATTTCCAATCTGCACAGACAGTGATCTTCCAATGAAGAAGTCGAGGATCCAGTTGCAGAGGGAGGTACTGAGGCCAAGGTTTTGGAGCTTGTTGACTGTACCCAAGGGTATGATTGTGTTGAACGCTGAACTGTAGTCAATAACCAGCAGCCTGACATAGGTATTGCTATTGTCCAGGTGATCAGGCTTAAGTGACATCAGATTTGGGTGAGGTAGACTGTCTTGTAAGTCCCTCTCTGTTCTCATTTGTTCATTCTTCATCATCAGTGCACAGGATAGTGAGAATGGCTCCAGGTACAGTGTTTTGTACTTTGAGTGAGATATAGGAAGTCTGGGAGACCTCCAGCCTCCCAGATAAACACTTCTGCACCAGATGCACTGAGCTGCAGCTCCTGAGAGAACATGTTAATGAACCAGAGCTGCAGCTAGATGATCTTCAACTCATACAGGAGAATTAGAAGGTGATAGACAGGAGCTACGGGGAGGTAGTTACCCCTAGATTGCAGGAGAGTGGTCACTGGGTCACTCTTAGGAGAAAGGGGGGAAATGCACAGCCAGCACGGAGTATACTCCTCAATAATAAATATATAATTTTAGAAACTACTGAGGGGGAGATCTACCAGGGGGAGCCACAGTGACCATGTCTCTGACACTGAGTCTGGTGCTGTAGCCTAGAGAGGTGAAGAGAATTGCAGTGTAGATAGCAGATTCCTTAGTCAGAGGAACAGAGACGAGGTTCTGTAGAGACATCCAGATAGTATGTTGCCTCACTGGTGCCAGGGTCACAGATGTCTTGAATTGGATCTATGGCATTCTCAAGGGTGAGGGTGAGGGTGAAGCTTTCTTTGTGCATATTGAGACCAATGACAAAGGTAGACAAGGTGAGGAGATCCTGAAGAGAGATTTTAGGGAGCAAGGTAGAAAGCTGAGATACAGGACTTCCAAGGTAGTAATCATTGTATTGCTTGTGCCACAAGCCAAGTGAGGGTAAACATAGAATAATTTGGTGGGAGAATACATGGCTGAAGAACTGGTGCAGGGGCAGGGGTTCAGATTTGTCGATTATTGCAATTTCTTCTGGGGAATGTATGACCTGTACAAAAGGAAGTGCGTAGTGAGACTCCTAGCAAGGGGAGGTTGAAAAAAGGGCAAAATTGCAGTCAACAGGATGAGTTGCAATGTAAAAGGTGGACAAAATTGAAAAAGGGGAATACAGGACTGAAGGTGTTAAACTTGAATGCACACAGTATAGGGAATAAGGTAGATGAACTTGTAGCACAGTTCCAGATTGGCATGTATGATGTTGTAGGCATGACTCATTCATGACTGAAAGAAGAGTATAGCTGGGAGCTTAATGTCCAAGGACGCACATTGTATCAAAAGGACAGGCAGGAGGGCAGAGCGGGTGGTTTTGCTCTGGTGGTAAAAAAAAATGAAATCAAGTCATTAGGAAGAGGTGACAGGATTGGAAGGTGTAGAATCATTGTGGATAGAGCTAAGGAACTGCAAGAGTAAAAAGACCAAACAGTAGTAAGTATGTGGTCAACAAACTACAACGAGAGATAGAAAGGGCAATTTTACAAAACTCATGGGTGATTTCAATATGCAGGTAGATTGGGAAAATCAGGTTGGTACTGGATCTCAAGAGGGGGAGTTTCTAGAATGCCTACAAGATGGCCTTTTAGTGCAGCTCATGGCTAAGCCCACTAGGGGATCAGTTATACTGGATTGGGTATTGTGCAATGGACTGGAATTGATTAGAGAGTTTAAGCTAAAAGAACCCTCAGGGTCAAGTGATCTTAATATGGTGGAATTCATCCTGAAATTTGAGAAGCCAAAGATGAAGTCAGATGGACTGGTTTATGGTGCAGTAAAGGGAATACCAACAGATGGCAACTAAAAAGTCATTGAGAAGGTAAAGATGGAATATGAAAGTAAGATTGCAAATAATATTATAGTTTCTTCAGATGTGAGTAGAAAAGGGAGGCAAGAGTGCTGGAAAGCGATGCTAGAAAGATAGTAATGGGGGAATATGACGTGGCAGATGCAATAAATAGTATTTTGCATCAGTCTTCACTGTGGAAGACACTAGCAGCATGGTGGAAGTTCCAGGTGTCAGGGGCCTTGATGTGTGTGAATTTACTATTACTTGGGAAACTGAAAGGTCTGAAGGTAGATAATTCACCTGGACCAGATGGTGTACAATTTAGGGTTCTGATAGAGGTGCCTGAGAAGATTGTGGAGGTATAGTAATGATCTTTCAAGAATCTCTAGATTCTTGAATGGTTCTGGAAGATTGGAAAATTGCAAATGTCAGTCCACAAGGGAGAGAGACAGAGGAAAGGAAGGTATAGGCCAGTTAGTTTGACCACAGTGGCTGGGGAGATGTAGGAGTTAATTGTTAAAGAAAGGGTTTTGAAGTACTCGGAGGCACATGAGAAAATTGGCCATAGTCAGCATCGTTTCCTCAAGGGAAAATCTTGCCTGACAAATCTGTTGCTATTCTTTGAAGAAATAACAAGCAAGATAGATAAAGGAGAATTGATTGGTGTTGTATATTTGGATTTGACAAGGTTTGACAAGGTGACACACATGAGGCAGTTTAACAAGCTCCAAGCCAATCATATTACAGGAAAGATTCTAGCATGGATAAAGCAGTGGCTACCTGGTAGGAAACAAGAAGTGGGAAAAAAGGAAGCCTTTTATGCTGACTGCCAGTAATTAGTGGTGTTCCACAGGGGTCTGTGTTGGGACAGATTCTTTTTCCTTTATATGCCAATATTGGGATGATGGATTTGATGGCATTGTTGCAAAGTTTTGAGGAATTAGAAGGGCTACCGAAGGACTTAGACAGATTAGGAGAATGGGCAAAGAAGTGACAGATGGAATACCATGTTGTGAAGCATATCATCATGCATTTTAGTGGAAGAAATAAAAGGGCTGACTCTTTTCTAAATGGAGAGAAAATATAAAGGGACTTTGGAATCCTTGTGCAGGATTCCATGAAAGTTAATTTACATATTGAGTCTGTGGTGAGGAAGGCAAATACGACATTGACATTTATTTCGT
This sequence comes from Hypanus sabinus, assembly GCF_030144855.1. Lineage (NCBI taxonomy): Eukaryota > Metazoa > Chordata > Chondrichthyes > Myliobatiformes > Dasyatidae > Hypanus > Hypanus sabinus. Next base: position 70,655,564 of record NC_082713.1, on the reverse strand, counting down.
GAGGACTAGAATACAAAAGCAAGGCTGCGATGTTGACAATTTATAAAGCACTGGTGAGGCCTCATTTGGTGTATTGTGAGCAGTTTTGGGCCCCATATGCTGAAACTGGAGAGAGTTCAAAGGAGGTTCATGAAAATGATAAACAAGAGAATATATGCGGATGCTGGAAATCCAAGTAACACACACAAAATGCTGGAAGAACTCAGCAGGCCAGGCAGCGTCAATGGAAAAGAGTACAGTCGACATTTTGGGCCAAAACCCTTCAGCCCGAAACATCGACTGTACTGTTTTCCATAGGTGCTGCCTGCCCTGCTGAATTCCTCAAACATTTTGTGAGTGTTGCTCACAAAAATGATTGCAGAATTGAATGGCTTCTTACATAAAGAGCATTTGATGGCTCTGGGCCTGTATTAATTAGAATTCAGAAATATGTGGTGTGACCTCATTGAAACCTATGGAATGGTGAAGGATCTTGATAGAGTGAACGTGGAGAGGATGTTTCCTGTGGTGGGAGTGTCTAAGGTCAGAGGACACAGCCTTAAAATAGAGGGATGTCCTTTTAGAATGGAGTTGAGGAGGAATTTCTCTCACCAGAGAGTGGTGAATCTATGGAATTTATTGCCACAGGCAGCTGTGGGGCTAAGCCTGTATGTATACTTAAGGGAGCAGTTGATAGATTCTTGCTTGTCAGGGCATGAAGGGTTAAGGGCAGAAGGCAGGAGACTGGGGCAGAACAGAAAAATGCATCAGCCAAGATGAAATGGCAGAGCTGTCTCGATGGGCCAAAATGGCCTAATTCTGCTCCTGTGTCTTATGGTCTAATAGTCTTCTTTATGTCTGCTTGGCAGTCAGTCAGTCAGTCTCTGCCACCACTCTCTTGTGATATGGATTGACCACCTCCTGAAATGTGGTAGCCAGGACAAAAACAGCCTTATTTTGGCTCCTTCATTTGGGACCATAATGTCTTTTAAGAGGTCTGAATGGTTGTAATATGGAAGGGGGAGTGGAGAATCTAGCAATTATCCACCGGCATAGTCATTAGATTGACCAGGGAGTCCACCTGTTCATTCTGTATGGTGTGTGATTTTGACTAATTACATACTGGCAATATAATGTCCTGCAGCAAAGGAATTGGAATGTTAGGAGTTCTGCTCATTGATTTTTATGCAGCTAACACACCTCTTTGTAAAGATCTTCCAAAAAACCTGAGTTACTACCATATCAGCTCACCATAGAGATAATGAAGGGTATATATGCCATTAAGCAGAATGTTTTGAACTTCAGATATAGTTTGTTGGCTTGTGATTCACCAAGAGCAGATTCGTAGTAGCTACTTCATCTACTATGACTCTAAGGTGGATATAATGAAGCTAAAAGGTGTCTCATTTACACAAACAAAATATTGTATGTTAGCTGTTAGTGTTATGGATATATTTTATGTGATTAGATCTTGAATTTATTTTGCACGCAACAATAAACTACTGTGCTCAAGACCTGATCGATGTTTATGAAAGACATTAAACACGTACTTGGATATTGTAAACCCAATATTAATATAGTGGTAGTTCTGAGCTGAAATTGGACATGGGAAGTGGCACCAATGGAATGTACAAGAGTGGGAGAATTGTCAAATGGAAACTCTTGGGCCTCCACTGAGTTATGTGCCCCAGTCCTTTGCAGGGGGGAGCCACTTTCTGTTACTTAAAGGACCTTTGTAGAAGTGCAATTTAGTGCAGAGTAATATGTAGAGATAGGTAATAGATATTGAACAAGGACTTAGAATCCAGGTTTAACAGGAGTCTGTGGGAGTTACTGTTGGGTTCTGTGATTCGCAAGAGGGGCCAAGGTTTCAACAATGGTGGCAGGAAGTATGAGGAAGATGAGTTAAAAAACATTTCACCTAACCCAAGCACTCTCATTCAGGGTGAGGTTAAAGTCTGTAAGAATTACTTCAGACACAGGCTCAGAAATAGACATAAAGCAGTGCAGCACAGGAACAGGCCATTCTGCCCACACTGTTGTGCTGAACCTGCTAAAAAGCAAATCAAAATTTCCCTAACTGATCCCTCCTACCTACAGAATGTCCATATCCCTCCATCTTCCTTCCATCCATTTTCCTATCCAAATAGCTCTTAAAAACCTCTAATATATTTCAAGCCTCTAATGTATTTGCCTCTACAACCATACCAGGCAGTGCATTCCAAGCATCCACCACTCACATCCCCCTTGAACCCAATACCCTCTGGTATTGTTTTACTAGAGCAGGGGACTTGAAAAGAATGAAAACTCTAGTCAAAGCCCCAAGCCATTTCTAGTCCTCGGAGTATATCTTTTCCCCTGAGCAGAAATTTTGAGGATCCTTTCTCTGGTCTAGGTCAACTTTCCTTCTTCAGATCAGCACTCAATTTTTGCTGTCTCCCATGGTATTTCAGGCAGTGGATTCTCTTCAAATAATGAAGCATGTACTGTATACCCATGCCTCAGCCATCACTTCAGGAATTGATTGGCCACTGAAAATGGAAGGCCACACTGTGCTGGACAAAACAATTAGCAAAAATAAAACAGTTTAAATTGGATTAAGAGTACTGTTATGTTTTGTAACTTCAAAATGTTAAACTCATTCAAAGTATTGAATAATTTAAGTAAAGCATTCCTAATCAACAACATCAACAACTGCATTGGTCTTGCACCCATGCTGAAATCATTGACTTCACCCACTTGTCTTTAACTTCCATCCTGCCCTCACATTCTTCTGGTCCGTTTCCAACACCTCCCTTTCCTTCCTCAATCTCACTGTCTCTGTCTCAGGAGACAGTTTATCCACTGATGTCTATTACAAATCCACTCTCACAGCTACCTGGACTACACCTCGTCCCATGCTGTTACTTGTCAAAGCCCCATCCCCTCCTCCATTGGATCTGCTCTCTGGATGACGCTTTTCATTCTAGAATGAAGGAAATGTCCTCCTTTTTCAAAGGAAGGGACTTCCCTTCCTCTACTATCAATGCTGCTCTCAACCGCATCTCTTCCATTTCACGGACATCTGCTCTTACCCCATTCTCCCGCCACCCTACCAGGGATAGAGTTCCTCTTGTCCTCACCTACCACTCCACCAGCCTCTGCGTCCAGCACATAATTCTCTGAAAGTTTCACCACCTCCAATGGGATCCCACCACCAAGCATATGTTTCCCTCCTCCCCCTTTCTGCTTTCTGCAGGGATCATTCCCTACACAACTCCCTTGTCCATTTGTCCTTCCTCACTGATCTCCCTCCTGGCACTTATCCTTGCAAGCAGAACAAGTGCTACACCTGCCCCTACAACTCCTCCATCACTATCAATCCGGGGGCTCTAAACAGACCTTCCAGCTGAGGCGACACTTCACCTGTGAGTCTTTTGGAGTCATTAACTGTGTTTAGTGCTCCCACTGTGACCTCCTGTACATCAGTGAGACCCGATGTAGATTGGGAGAACACTTCGCCGAGCATCTACGCTCCATCCGCCGGAACAAGTGGAATCTCCCAGTGGCCACCCATTTTAATTTCCTTCCCATTCCCACTCCCATTCTGTTATGTCCATCCATGGCCTCCTCCACTGGCAAGATGAGGCCACACTTAGGTTGAAGGAATAACACCTTGTATTCCATCTGGGAAGCCTCCAACTTGATGGCATGAACATCGATTTCTCAAATTTTCAGTAATCCCCCCCCCCAAACCCTTCCCCCACCTTTTCCATTTCCCATCTCTCTTCCATTTCTCACCTTATCTCCTTGCCTGCCCATCACCTCCCTCTGGTGCTCATTTTCCCTTTTTCTTCCTTCCATGGCCTTCTGTGTATTTCACCAATCAACTTCCCAGTTCTTTGCTTCATCCCTTCCCCTCCAAATTTCATCTAACAGCTGGTGTTTCTCTCTCTCTCCCCCCCATTTTTAAATCTACTCAACTGTACTGTTTTCTATAGATGCTGCCTGGTCTGCTGATTTCCTCCAGTATTTTGTGGGTGGTGCTCTAAGATAACTCAAATATTATTGAAATATTAAATACACAACACTCCTCCCTGCTTAACTATAAGTGCAGCTCAATGGAGAATGCATCTCAACTATATACACAGTATGCTATAGAATACAACTACTACATTCAGACATCCACAGCATAGTAAATTTTAAATTGCCCCATTCAAGCCTAAAGACTTAATCACTGTGGAGGATTTCTTATTCATGTGGGATAACGTCTCTCTCATTACAAGCAAGATCACTCTGCTTGGCAGGTGAGACTTGTGGTTGTGAAAAAATCATAGGTCCTGATGTTCCCTCCATGGTCATTGTGGGAGCTAACTCTGAGACTGTAGGAAGAAGTTCTGAGAGCTCTGGACATCTTCCTTCTCCTTCCTTTCTCTTCTTCTCGTTTGTGCTTCTGAATTTTTGGAAGGTGCATTTAGTTCCTGGAGTATTCTCTTATTAATCCTTCTATCGGTCCCTTTGCTCTTATGTTTTCAAAATATTAAACCAATTCAAAGGAAGACACAGGAGCCTGAAATGTGAGTCTAACTTTGTGTTTATTTTAAGCAAGCCACGTTCATATATCATGTGTTAGTGTGATGACGTGCACAATTCACTTATTATTACATGTAACTAATAATGAATTCTTGAAACAAACAAAGAATACTTAATCAACATCATATTCAAAAGATTACTCAAATATTAAATAAATAATAAATAATGATTGTCTTTCGGGGTCCGAGGAAGTCTACATTGTGCAGGGTGGCAGTGTTTTTATTATGAGGCCGAGTTGTGACTTCGACATCAACCCGGTATGGATGGAGAACGCGCTCGGGGGCGGCCTGGCACTGGATCGAACTCAGGAACCTCCGTTCTCGAGCCGGGCACTGATCTCACTGCACCACCTTGCACAATGTAACCAGTGCGTGAAAGATATTAAAATGGAAAAGCCTTGCACAGAGACAATCGCACTCTCTCGGCCTCAGAAGTCAGAATCCAGCGACACAAAGAATCGTTATGTCTGGCAGCTTCCTTGGCTACAATGGATGGCCGCGTTTCCTTAAGTGCTCTGCCGCGCCCTACGCACTCCATAATGCGCTGCTGCAATGCCTTCTCAGCCGTTGAACCCCCGGGGTTTTCTCCACCTGATCCACCCAAGCGTGTTGGGATGAGCAAATTCCTGACTCACCGGGGTTTCAGACTATCCATTGGCTATCTTCACCTGGTTTAGCCGGCATGTCAAAGCCATTGCCCAGGGTGTGGCCGCTGTTGCATGCAAACAGCTATGAGGAGCCACAGGTGAGAGCTGGGCATTGGTGGGGTCCAGTCGATGATGAGCCACTCCAAGGAGTGTGACAAGCCCCCCATCTAGAGGTGCTTCCTCTCCCATGCACCCCATGCACTCAAGTATTACTGAAATATTAAATACACAAGTACTGCCACATTTGTGCTTAATTATATCCAATTAAGAACGTCAGATCAGAAAAATAATCATTTTTTATATCAATAATATTTATAATAATTAATATTTTGAAAACATAAGAGCAAAGGGACCAATAGAAGGATTAATAATCATTTCACCTACAGAACTTTGCAAGTTACTAGGGTTCCTAAGACTTTCTCACAGTACTGTAGTAATTTCATGTATTCTAATGTCCCGCTGCCACAAAAAAAAACAAATTTCATGACATATGTGAGTGATGATATACCTGATTCCGATATGGGTCTCTATTGTGGACTGAGAGTGGGAAGGGTGCAGGGAGAGGGGGGGATCAGAATCAGAATCAGAATCAGGTTTATTACCAACAGCACGTGTCGTGAAATTTGCTAACTTAGCAGCAGCAGTTCAATGCAATACATAATATAGAGAAGAAATAATAAATAAATTACAGTATATGTATATCAAACAGATTAAAAATCATGCAAAAACAGAAATAATATATATTTAAAAAGTGAGGTAGTGTTCAAGGGTTTAATGTCCATTTAGGAATCAGATGGCATCAGGGAAGAAGCTGTTCCTGAATCGCTGAGTGTGTGTCTTCAGGCTTCTGTACCTCCTACCAGATGGTAACAGTGAGAAAAGGGCAGGTCCTGGGTGCTGGGGGTCCTTAATAATGGACACTGCCTTACTGAGACACTGCTCCTTGAAGATGTCCTGGGTACTTTGTGGGCTAGTGTGCAAAATGGGGCCGACTAAATTTATGACACTCTGTAGCTTCTTTTGATCCTGTGCAGTAGCCCTCCTATACCAGACAATGATAAAGCCTGTCAGAATGTTCTCTATGGTACATTTATAGCAGTTTTTGAGTGTATTTGTTGACATACAAATCTCTTCAAACTCCTGTGTAAAGGGGGTTTCTTCTTTTTTTCTTTGTTTTGTTAACTAGCAGGAATGTTTCTTTGTTGCGAGAGAGTGCTGGAAGCTTGTTGGGAAAGGGCTTCTTTGTTTTGTTAAAAGCAGGAATGCTCCTTTGTTGCGAGAGAGTGCTGGAAGCTTGTTTGGCTTAAAATTTACTGATAACGAGAATTATATTCCTTTTTAAACCAAATGGGGATTAATGTTCTTCTTTCTTCTGAGTCTGTAAGCGGTTGTTGACGGCTTTTGGGCAGATCGGCGCGAGGGGGTTGAGAGAGAGGACGCAATGCTGTAAGCTGGGCGAGGAACGGACCCCAAGTGGGGGTCCAAGGCCAGGAGGTACTCCGGGGAGGGAGGATGAAGCTAGATGTGCTTGGTTGACCACTCGGAGGGTCCTGAGCTGCGAGTCGAGGAGTTCGGAGGGGATCGAATGGTGGCCAGAAGACTTCAGTAATTGAGCTCCAACGGTTGTGCACGAAGTGGTTTGGACTTTGATAAGTTTGGCGCCTTTTCTTTATTTTTTCTCTTCATATATACTGTATCGTTATTAATCACTTAGTTATAGTAACCTTTATAAATTGTACTCATTTAATCGCTTATGGTGTACTGTCTGTTTTTGGGCGAGGCGGGGACATCACACAGCATCCACACCAGCTGATTACCCAGTTTGGCGGGGCCGAAGGCTGCTCCCCCTAGACGAGAACGAGCTGAGCGAGCCTGAGGTGACCCAGGGGGTTACAGAATGTTCTCTATGGTACATTTATAGCAGTTTTTGAGCGTATTTGTTGACATACAAATCTCTTCAAACTCCTAATGAAGTATAGTTACTGTCTTGCCTTATTTATAACTGCATCAATATGTTGGAACCAAGTTAAGTCCTCAGAGATCTTCAGACCCAGGAACTTGAAACTGTTCACTTTCTTCACTTCTGATCACATCTGATGCTTTTCTGAGGAGCAAAAAGCCCCAGAGAGACACCTTGTAGTGACCAGTAAAGCAGTTGCTTGGAATCAAATTACCTTACCTGGTGTCTGCACCTGTGCCATTCCCCACCCCTGGCACCTATTTATCACCCCGCCCACAGTGCGCCACCCTCACCATTCCTGCCAGATTTACAAATTCGATCTCTGCTCGACATTGACAACTACAGTTCTGTGCAAAAGTCTCAGGCACTCGAGTTATATATTCTGCATGTAGCTATGACTTTTGCTCAGTACTATAGCTCACAGCATGAGAAATTTTCTGACCTTCCAGTTTCCTGTGCCTCCCATGACATTCCCCAGAATATTTTCAGATGATCAAAATAAACCTCAATTACACAATTCTGTCATTCATTCTGTTTCCTGCTGCTTGTGTTGCTAAGGTGCTGCCTTCTCTTTTTGTCCTTAAAAACACAGTGACTGGAAGGAGATGTGTTGAGTGATATTTGTTTGCAGGGTTGTATGACAGGACTGATAGGAACATTTGATGGCAACATCTGAATCTTGTGTTATTTTTTCCTCTGGATTATTCCAATTAGACGATTTGATATTGTTGCAACAATTGTCTTGCTGCCACCTCTGGCACTGTCTATAGTGATTTTACTATATTTCCCCATTTGAATTTCGTTTAATTGCCATTTTCTAAAGGAGTAACTTGTGCTCCACTGACTTATAAGCTTACTGGTTTTCAAGCTATCTGCATGTATGATATCATTAAGATGACAATTTCTTCTGTTTTGTAATCATTTCAGTGTGCTGCTGTGGATTCTCTTAGTATGTCAATCAATTGCCCACAATTACACCATGCTAGTTATTGTGACTGGACCACGTAGAAGCCAGAACTGGGAAATATCACACAGTGAACCTCCAGGAGATGGAGGGCCCAAGAGAATCCAAGAGAATCTCACTCTCCTGACACAATGTTTTACACTTCTTCAACCCAAAGATAACAATAAGCAAATTACTACAGTTTCTTGCCCCAAGACGTTGACTATCTATTCATTTCCATAGATGCTGCCTGACCTGCTAAGTTCCTTCAGCATTTTGTGTGTGTTACTTTGGACTTCCAGCATCTGCAGACTTTATGATTAACTATAGTTTCAATTGTTATAATCACCTACTTAACTTTAACAGTCAGGTAGATTTACAGAATTTCATATTTACAATGGCAGCACATCCCAACCAGCAGAATCCTTTTGAATATTCAGTACAGGCGTCTATTCCAAAAGCCTATAGACATCCAAAATATGCCCCTTTTGTTTGAAGGACGACTATGAACGTAGAACTAACCACAACGTTAAGTGAGAAAAGAGGTTTGCTCTGAACAGTGGCAGAAATACACCTTTAATTATGTGAACAGCAGGAACATTGGTCTATTGTCTTTCCCTATGTAGTTTCAACAGGACCAGAACCAGAATGTCTCACACCCATGAATGGTTTCACTAGCCACAAATATCAAATTGTGTACATATTTTAGTTCCTAAAGACTGGTTCTTAGTTTAGTTAATCCAAAATCATGTTCATTCTCTAAATAATGATTCCTACCACAAAAAATGAATATTTTGTTTATTTAAACACGACATTCATTCTGTATGCCTCACAGCTCCTGAGAAGCCTAACTTACTTTGAAGTGCACCCACCACGATGCTGAACTCTTCTTCCATTGCCTCCAATTCTGAGCCCACTGCTTTGGCAAGGATTCCACACCCCGTATTGATGACGCCTTCTCCTGTCTTCAGCCTTCCTCTTCTTCTTGGACACCCCAGTCTGGTTCTCTGTTTGCTCTGGATCTTTTCATCTCAAATTGTTGATGAGACATCAACTGTCTTGAGCTCAGCACTCCTTTCTCCTCCTCTCTCCTTACCCCTTATGAACGCACTGCCCACTGTCCGGGTAGGCCTATTGTCTCTGCCTGTTCCTGCCCTACTGAACTCATGCCCTCATATCTCAATTCCATTCTATCCCCTTTGGTTCACTCCCTATCCACCTCCATCCTGAAGGAGTGTGCTGAGCAGCTGTGTGTTCTCTACTCTCTCCGCACTAATCCCAACCTTACCATCAAACCCGCAACAAAGAGGGTTCTGTTGTAGTCTGGCGCACTGTCGTCTACCAGGCAGCAACTCTCAGAACCCTCTTCATAACTACCCCTTGAGGAGGACCCCACTCCACAACATCAGAAAACTGTCTCCAACACCGTCACTGACCTCATCTACTCTGGAGAACTCCCTACCACTGCCACAAAGCTTACTGTTCCCTCACCCTGCTCGGCTTGTTTCTACCTCCTAACCACGGTCCACAAACCAGGCTGTCCAGGTAGGCCTATTGTCTCCTGCCTGGCTGAAGTCAAGCCCTCATATCTTGACTCCATTCTATCCCCCTTCCGTTCATTCCCTTTCCATCTACATCCTGAAGGAGTGTGCTGAGCAGGTGTGTGTCCTCCAATGCATTTTCATTCTGAATCTCAGTCTGGAAAGGATCCCGACTGTGTGGAAAACATCACGAGTGCTCCCAGTATCAAAGAAGCACCAACCAAAAGTCTTGAGTGGCTCTCACCTCATACATCACGAACTTAGAAAGGCTGGTCCCGGTTCACCTCCGACCCTGGTCAGATCAGCCCTCGATCCCCTGCAGTGTGCCTATCATGGACATATTGGAGTCGATGGTGCTGTCACCCATCTGCTGAGCAGAGCCTACTTCCATTCGGATAAGCAGGGCAGCACTGTGAGGATCATGCTTTCTGATTTCTCAACTGCGTTCAGTCCTTATTGCTGGTGGAAAAGCTCCTTTCGGTGCAGGTCATTAACAGCCTACTTGACTGGCAGACCACAATTTGTGCAGCTTCAGAGCTGTGTGTCAGACATGGCAATAAGCAGCACTGGGTTCCCACAGGGGACTGTATTCACTCTCCTCCAGTTCACCCTGTATACTTCTGACTTCAGATACAACACTGAGTCAAGTTATATATAACCATATAAACATATAACAATCACAGCACGGAAACAGGCCATCTTGGCCCTCCTAGTCCGTGCCGAACCCTTAATCTCACCTAGTCCCACCTACCCGCACTCAGCCCATAACCCTCCACTCCTTTCCTGTCCATATACCTATCCAATTTTACCTTAAATGACACAACTGAACTGGCCTCTACTACTTCTACAGGAAGCTCATTCCACACAGCTATCACTCTTTGAGTAAAGAAATACCCCCTCGTGTTTCCCTTAAACTTCTGCCCCCTAACTCTCAAATCATGTCCTCTAGTTTGAATCTCCCCTACTCTCAATGGAAACAGCCTGTTCACGTCAACTCTATCTATCCCTCTCAAAATTTTAAATACCTCGATCAAATCCCCCCTCAACCTTCTATGCTCCAAATGAATAGAGACCTAACTTGTTCAACCTTTCTCTGTAACTTAATTGCTGAAACCCAGGTAACATCCTAGTAAATTGTCTCTGCACTCTCTCTAATTTATTGATATCTTTCCTATAATTCGGTGACCAGAACTGCACACAATATTCCAAATTTGGCCTTACCAATGCCTTGTACAACTTTAGCATTACATCCCAACTTCTGTACTCAATGCTTTGATTTATAAAGGCCAGCGTTCCAAAAGCCCTCTTCACCAGCCTATCTACATGAGACTCCACTTTCAGGGAACTATGCACAGTTATTCCTAGATCTCTCTGTTCCTCTGCATTCCTCAATGCCCTACCATTTACTCTGTATGTTCTATTTAGATTATTCCTGCCAAAATGTAGAACCTCACACTTCTCAGCATTAAACTCCATCTGCCAACGTTCAGCCCATTCTTCTAACCGGCATAAATCTCCCTGCAAGCTTTGAAAATCCACCTCATTATCCACAACACCTCCTACCTTAGTATCATCGGCATACTTACTAATCCAATTTACCACCCCATCATCCAGATCATTTACGTATATTACAAACAACATTGGGCCCAAAACAGATCCCTGAGGCACCCCGCTAGTCACCGGCCTCCATCCCGATAAACAATTATCCACCACTACTCTCTGACATCTCCCATCTAGCCACTGTTGAATCCATTTTATTACTTCAGCATTAATACCTAACGACTGAACCTTCTTAACTAACCTTCCATGTGGAACTTTGTCAAAGGCTTTGCTGAAGTCCATATAGACTACATCCACTGCCTTACCCTCGTCAACATTCCTCGTAACTTCTTCAAAAAATTCAATAAGGTTTGTCAAACATGACCTTCCACGCACAAATCCTTGCTGACTACTTCTAATCGGATCCCGTCTATCCAGATAATTATAAATACTATCTCTAAGAATACTTTCCATTAATTTACCCACCACTGATGTCAAACTGACAGGTCTATAATTGCTAGGCTTCCTTCTAGAACCCTTTTTAAACAATGGAAGCACATGAGCAATACGCCAATCCTCCGGCACAATCCCCGTTTCTAATGACATATTAAAGATCTCCGTCAGAGCTCCTGCTATTTCTACACAAACTTCCCTCAAGGTCCTGGGGAATATCCTGTCAGGACCCGGAGATTTATCCACTTTTAAATTTCTTAAAAGCGCCAGTACCTCCACCTCTTTAATTGTCATAGGTTCCATAACTTCCTTACTTGTTTCCCACACCTTAGACAATTCAATATCCTTCTCCTTAGTGAATACCGAAGAGAAGAAATCATTCAAAATCTCTCCCATCTCCTTCGGTTCCACACATAGCTGACCACTCTGATTCTCTAAGGGGCCAACTTTATCCCTCACTATCCTCTTGCTTTTAATATAACTGTAGAAACCTTTCGGATTAACTTTCACCTTATTTGCCAAACCAACCTCGTATCTTCTTTTAGCTTTTCAAATCTCTTTCTTAAGATTCCTTTTACATTCTTTATATTCCTCGAGCAATTCCTTTACTCCATGCTGCCTATATCTATTGTAGACATCCCTCTTTTTCTGAACCAAATTTCTAATATCCCTTGAAAACCATGGTGCTCTCAAACCTTTAACCTTTCCTTTCAACCTAACAGGAACATAAAGATTCTGTACCCTCATAATTTCACCCTTAAATGACCTCCATTTCTCTATTACATCCTTCCCATAAAACAACTTGACCCAATCCACTCTCTCTAAATCCCTTCGCATCCCCTCAAAGTTAGCCTTTCTCCAATCAAAAATCTCAACTCTAGGTCCAGTCCTGTCCTTCTCCATAATTATATTGAAGCTAATGCTATTGTGATCACTGGACCCGAAGTGCTCCCCAACACGTACATCTGTCAGCTGACCTATCGTATTCCCTAACAGGAGATCCAACACTGCCCCATCTCTAGTCGGTACTTATATGTATTGTTGCAAAAAACTATCCTGCACACATTTCACAAACTCTAAACCATCCAGCCCTTTTACAGAATGAGCTTCCCAGTCTACGTGTGGAAAATTAAAATCTCCCACAATCACCACCTTGTGTTACTACAAATATCTGCTATCTCCTTACACATTTGCTCTTCCAACTCACGTGCCCCATTAGGTGGCCTATAATACACTCCTATCAGTGTTACTGCACCTTTCCCATTCTTCAATTCCACCCAAATGGCCTCCCTAGAGGAGCTCTCTAATCTATCCTTCCAAAGCACCGCCATAAGATTTTCTCGGACAAGCAATGCAGAAATTCTCTAATGATTCAGCAGTAGTTTGGTGTATAAAGGGAGGATGGGAGGATGATTACAGGGCCCTGGTGGAGGACTTTGTCAAATGGTGCAAACTGAATCATCTGCAGCATCAGTAAGACAAAGGAGATGGTGAAGGACTTTGAAAAGGCGAAGCCTGCAGTGCTCCCTGTCACTATTGATGGTGAGGACATGGATGTGGTGAGGACCTACAAGTACCTAGGAGTGCACCTCGATGACAAACTTGAGTGGAGCACCAACACAGAAGCTGTGTACACGAAAGGCCAGAAGTGTCTCTACTTCCTGAGAAAACAGATGTCCTTTGGAGTATGTAGACCTCTCTTTCACATGTTCTACCAGTCTGTTGTCACCAATACAATCTTCTATGCAATGGTGTGCTGGGGCAATGGTATCAACATGGGTGATGCCAACAGGTTCAATAAACTGATAAGAAAGGCTGACTTTGTTATAGGAGTCAAACTGGACATGCTGGAGGCTGTTGTAGAACAAAGGACCCTACAGAAAATCCTGGAAATTCTGGACAATGTTTCTCACCCTCTGCATGCCAGCTTGGCTGAACAGCGGAGCACTTTCAGTTATAGATTAAGACAACTGTGCTCCAAAGAGTGTTATATGAGGTTATTCTTCCCTCGGCCATTTGGCTCTATAATAAGTCAATCTATAGCTGGGAAAGTGATGAACTCCTCCTGTTATACTGTTTGAGGTAACTTATTATTTTATTCGTTCTTACTTCTCTTCTAATACTTGTACATTTGTGAACTTGTAATGCTACTGTGACACTGTAATTTCCATTGGGATCAATAAAGTATCTATCTGCCTATCTATCCATCCACATGACTTCTCATGCCCTCGATCTACTTGGCAACTGTCAATTCCCTGGCCCTGACCACCTCATTTTCATCATGGATGTCCACTCCCTATGCGCTTTTACTCCCACATCAGGAAGGAATCAAAGCTCTCCATTTCCTTCTTGACAAAAGAATCAACAAATTCCCTACCAGCACCCCTCTCTTCTGTCTGACAGAATTGATCCTCATCCTGAACCATATTTCCTTTGGCTCCTCCCACTTTCTCAAAACTCGAGGTGTAGCCATGGGCATTCCCACTGCCCCTAGCTATGCCTGCTCTTCATCAGCTATGCAGATCAGTCTATGTTCACAGCCTTCCCCAGTTATGCTTCCCAACTCTTCTTCCTCTATACTGATGACTGCACTGGCGCTGGATCAAGCATACATACTGAGTTCATTAATTCTATTAATTTCCACTTTGCCCCTAAATTCACTTGGCCCAACTCTGACACCTCCCTCCATTTCCTTGATCTCTCTGTCTCCATCTCTGGAAACAAACTGTCAACAAGCATTTTTATAAACCTATGGATTCCCACAGTTATCTGGACTATACTTCTCCCCAATGCATCTTCTGTAAAACTGTTATTCCCTTTTCTCAGTATCATTGCCTCCACTGTCTCTGTTTCCAGGACTCTGCTTTTATTCCATGAAATCTGAGATTTCCTCCTTCATTAAAGAATAGCGTTTCCCTCCCTCTACTATTAATGTGGCTCTCACCCACATGTCCTCCATTTCCCATATATCCACACTCATCCCATCTTCCTGCCGACTTAATAGTGATAGGATCGTTTTTGTCCTTACTTACCATCCCTTCAGACTTTGCATACAACTCATTATCCTCTGCAATTTTCACCATATTCAAAGGGATCCTACCCCTAAACATATTTTTACCTCCCCGTCCATCACTTCCTGCTTTCTGCAGGGATTGCTCCCTCTGCGCTTCCCTTATCCATTCACCTCTCCCCTACTAATCTCCTTCCAGGCCTCCCTCACCTCCACTCTGGACTCCAAACTGTTCTTCCAGGTGAGGCCACACTTCACCTTTGAATCTGCTGGGGTCGTTTATTGTATCCAGTGCTCCCAATGCGGCCTCTTCTACATTGGTGACATCAATTGCAAATTTATAGTCCACTTTGTCGAGCACTTTCACACAATCCTTCACAAGCAGAACATCCCAGTGGCCAAACATTTTAATCCTGATTGTCATTCCAAATCTGACATCTTGACCCATGGCTTCCTAGCGTGCCAAGATGAGGCCATGATCAGGGTGGAAGAGCAACACCTTTTACTCTGCCTGGGTACCCTCCAAGCTGATGGCATGTATATCAAACTTTTACTCTGGTAAACAAACTTATGCTCCCGCACTTCCTCTATTCCCCGCTCTGACCTTTTACCTACCGATTACTTCACCTTCCTCCTTTCCCTTCCCCTGTGGTCCACCCTCCTCTCCTATCAAATTCATTTTTCTCTGCCTCTTGACCTTTCCCATCTACTTGGCTTTACCTATCACCTTTCAACAAACCTCATTCCCCTCCAACCCCCACCCCCAACCTTTTTATGCTGGCATTCCCCCTCCCCTTCCTTCTCAGTCCTGAAGAAGTGTCTTGACCTGAAACATCAACTGTTTACTCTTTTCTATAGATCCTGCCAGACCTGCTGAGGTCTTCTAGCATTCTCTGTGCGTTGCTTGGCATTTCCAGCATCTGCAGACCTTCTCATGTTTATTTTGAAGTGAATCAAGACTTCAGGATTGCTTCCTTGTGCATTGCCACTGTCGGAATGAACTGAAAGGATTCCATTTTTTTACTAGTTTTAAAGTTAACCTTACTTCCCTACATAATTCCTAAGCTGCTGTTTCCTCTTCAAAATTCTATCCATCTTGGCCTTGAGTATACATAATGATTCAGCACCCATGGTTCTCTGGTAGGGAATTCCAAATATTTATAATGATGATCTAATTGATGAAAAAGGAATTTCATTTCCTCTCAGTTTTTAATAGGTCCCTTTTATTTTAACATATTTCTGATGAGGTCTGCTATGCCATGAAACACCGAGATAGTAGCACACAGAATTTTGGACTGGTCTTGTTGATGAAGTTGAAGTCACTGTCACTATCATAATCCTTTCAATGTCCACCCTTTCAAGCTTCTTCAGAATTGTATATGTTTCAATCAAATTATGGCCCATTCTTCTGAACTCCACAGGGATTACTCTCAGTCATTCCTTGTCAGACAATCCCTTTGTCCCAGGTATTAGTTCATTTAACATTTCTTCCAGGTATGGAGACCGATACTTCCTATATGACCAAAGTTGTAGGAACAGATCTAATAATTTCTCACATGAAGCAATAACTCAAGGTGCTTCTTGACCTGCTGAGAGTTTTCAGCATTTTTGTTTTAATTTAGTTTTTCTGTTTTTTTCCTGATTTTCAATTGTAGGAAGACCTTTTTGAAAACATCTGTCTTGCAGTAAAAACTGATGTTCCCTTTTCCTTCCTAATTATTATCTATACTTTCATGAAAGTTTTGTGCTTCGTTTAAGAGGACAGCCGGATCTCTCTGAGCACCAGCATTCGTTACTCTTACACTATGCAAAAGACATTCTGTTTCTCTGTTCTTGCTGCCAATGTGGATAATATCACTTTCCTCAGAATTGTACTCACCTGCTCTTTTTTTCTCACTTTCGTACTTTCTTCTTTTTAATAGAAGCTCTTTGTCTGTAGCTAATGTCACCTAATTTTACTCCACTCTCATAACCTACTTTCTCCTTCACTCAGTAATCCTCTGTTGCTTTTACAAATTTCTTCCAATTGTCAGACCTGCCACTAATTTTCCAACTTAATAAGCCTTTTCAATTCAACCGAAAGTCATCCTTAACTTCTTTAATTACCGCGAGAGAGTAATTTCTGTACAGTAAGTGGTATGAGTTTTGTTGAGATCCAGACACTGAGAATTGCATTGACAAATAGCTAACTAGACCATGAGCAAGTTAGCTCATCCCTTTCCCTCCAGGGTTTTTAAGCCTCTGAACTTTTTTTTTAAACTTCGGGAAGGTGATCTCTCTACCCTAGGTATTTTCAACAATAGGAGATTAACTGGTTACTTACAGTTGTTATAGCTGGGGGAGGCTGTGGGGACAAGCTCTCACTATCTATTAAATGCTTCCAATGGCATGAGCTATAAATAGCTTCCCATAACTACGTCAGCTCCTGGGCTTCATACATGGCTTACTTACTAAGCCTGGCAGAATGGTTTCTCCTGATGGAAGAAGGGGGAAAGGAGGTTTACAGATGCCTTAAAGCCATTCACTTTGAGCTTATCAGTAGGGCTGGCATCTCATCTAGGAGAAGGAAAACTCTGATCTCAAATGTCTGTTGCCTTGTGGCTATACCCATTCATGGGGAGGGCTTTTGGAGTAAATCCTGATGGAAAATCCAGAGCTGGAGCCCTTACAGCAGCTTTACATTGAGAGTGCTGACTGGCAACTCTCACAACACTGCTGGTGCCAGTCTCCGTTGGTCTCTGTCACTCCTTTGAATTCATCAGATGCATGGAGAGAGGGAGCTTGCTACATGGGCAACAGCTTGTCTTCCGTATTGTATTGCCCTGGTTTGTGTATCTGGACAGCTCGGATGATCTTGACCAACAGAGGACTCAGAGGAGATGATCTCAATTTTACGGATTGGTCTTGACTGTGATTGGCTGTGTGGGGCTGAGTCACTGATGTTTTGATTGGTGATTTTCCCTTTTTTTGATCTTCTTTTATCAAATCCAGTGGCATGTACCATGCCTATTTTCACATTAACAAATTCCTAATAGTAGCTGACAGTTGAACAACAGCAACTGGTTCGTCACTGGCTGTCAGCTTGTGACCATTTAATCTCTGTTGTGGTGAAATTGCACGTTTACACTTGTCACATTTTTGATTGGTTTGCATAGCTTCTTAATGTTTGCATCTAGGGTATCTGTGAGGAGAGGGATCATGTAAGCATGAATGTTATCTTAAACTGTGAGCCTCCAAGCCTAATATAAACAGGAAAATCCTATGTAATAAAACTGAACATGACATTTCGTCATTGTAAATTATTCGACCAGCAGACCTAGAACTAAATGAACAGAAAAGAGGAACGTAATTTCTTATCACAATCAGGGAATCTCATGCAACAAATAAGAAATTTGTAAAATAGAACCTGATTTACAGAATTAGGTATTATCTCCATAGACATAACAATGGAAGCAAGGAACAGGGTCAGCCATTGACACAAAGGACATTTTAAACCTTGTGCAGCATCAAGATCCTTCAGTAAAATTGAAGTCAAAGACATTGTGGAGAGGTCTCCCTGAGTTAGAATGTTATCTCACACAAAGGAAGATGGCTGTCCATACTGGAGCCCCAGAACAACATGGCAAATGTGTTTCAAAGCTGTGGTTGTTCAGCAACTATCTTCAGCTACCTCAATGGTCTTTTCCCTATTCCAAGAATATTTTTTTGATGTTAATGTGATATTTTGTCTAAGTTGCAACTCATCAAGAAGTAAAGCAGCAAACACGAAGGAATCTGCAGATGCTGGAAATTCAAGCTACACACACAAAATGCTGGTGGAACACAGCAGGCCAGGCTGCATCTATAAGGAGAAGCACTGTCGAAGTTTCGGGCCGAGACCCTTCGTCAGGACTAACTGAAAGGAAAGATAGTAAGAGATTTGATAGTAGGAAGGAGAGGGGGAAATGCAAAATGATAGAAGACCAGAGGGGATGGGATGATGCTGAGAGCGGGAAAGGTGATTGGCAAAAGTGATACAGAGCTGGAGAAGGGAAAGGATCATGGGATGGGAGGCCTCAGGAGAAAGAAAGGGGGAGGGGAGCACCAAAGGGAGATGGAGAACAGGCAGAGTGATGGGCAGAGACAGAAAGAAAAAAAACCAAACAACTAAATATGTCAGGGATAGGTAAGAAGGGGAGGAGGGGAATTAACGGAAGTTAGATAAGTCAATGTTCATGCCATCAGGTTGGAGGCTACCCAGCCGGTATATAAGGTGTTGTTCCTCCAACCTGAGTGTGGCTTCATCTTGACAGTAGAGGAGGCCATGGATAGACATATCAGAATGGGAAAGGGACATGGAATTAAAATGTGTGGCCACTGGGAGATCCTGCTTTCTCTGGCAGACAGAGCATAGGTATTCAGCGAAACGGTCTCCCAGTCTGTGTCTGCAGCTAGACCTGGACAACATTAAGTTCTAAGTCACATCCACGCTACACAAGTCTGACAATGAGGATCTCTAATGTGGTAATGTTCAATCACCTGTACTTGAAATTCAGAATCAATATGATTATTTAATTCCTAATGTCAGCATTCTAGAGTATTTATCAACTGGAAATATAACTGCACCAGAGCAAAAGCTGATTAGAGACATCGTACTCTTCAGAAACATTCCAGACATCCATAAAAAGCCTTTCCGGCATTTATAAGGCATAAGTAGTAAATGAATATTCTGCTTTGCTTGGCTGAGTGGGACCTCCTTCAATAGTCAGGAAGTCCTTGCTGTCCTGGATAAGAGCCCTGCATATTAATTTGCTTTGCTGCAGGCATACTGTGGATACAGTAGCCCCACCCTGTGCCCTCTATCAATTGTTTTGTGGTTCAGTTTGTTCCGCTCTTTTTCATCTGAGTCAGAATGTTATGGTTGAAGTCCCACTTCAGTGATAGAAGCAGGAAGAACAAAGCTGACCATTCACCATTGCAAGAACACTGCATAGTTAGATGCACCTTTCACAGAAGATCTTACATTAAAGCTTTAGTTGCTCCTGTAACAGATGAAGAAGATTCCCTGCTCAGGATCGATGAACATTGGTGTTATCCCTCATGTCATGAACCATATTTGTCTCTTAGAACTGATTATCTAGCCATTATTACCTATGTGCAGATTGCTACATTTCCATTGTTGTGGTCAGCAATAGTGCTTTCCAACACCTGAAATTGTTAAAGACAACATTTAACTTTCTTCATGTCTACAATGGTAGCTACATGGCAACACCACTTCCTCCACTGGGCCCTACTCAGTTTCCTTTATTGTCACTGAGGCAAAATGCTGGAACTCCCACATCATCCTGTGCGGTGGGATTGCTCTCTCCACAAAGACTGTAGTGAGACAAGCCTGAATGTTACATCCTCAAAAGGAATTAGGACTAAGAAATAAATGCAGGGTTTGCCAGCTACATTGTAATCCCATGTAGGAGTTCAAAACCAATGTTCAGGGTCTGTGCACCTTTTGAATTACCTGGTCATGGGTTATATGTTACATCTGAAACAATGACAAATACTTAATTCCTTTTACTGTATGTATATATTATTCTGAGAGAAATTTGTTTATGACACCCAACCGAGAATGCAGTAGAAAATTGCTTTAAAATTAGGTGAGATTGAAAGGTTGGGGAAAGGATTTGAATAATAAAAGTACAGTTTCATTTTATTATGATACTTGATTGATTCTCAGAGAAAAACATAATTCTAATTTAGTCCACAACATGATACAAAAAGATTTTCTAGAAGCCTGCTGCTTGATCTGTTTTGAAGCCAGAAAAAAAAAACTTAATCAAAAGGAGGAATTAAGCAAAATATTGCTCAGTCTCCTCTGCTAAAACCTTGGGTGATTTTATAGAAGAAAGCTGTTCAACCATTACTTGCTGTCAAATTAAATGCCCACTGACACCATTTAAGGCAGAATATTTCAGAACTTAATTGAATGGAATCAGCAGTAACCAGCTATTGAGAATTAGTATGCTTGCACTGTAGATAGGACATTTCTTCAATTCTTCCCTTGAAAGGTTCCATGTGGGCGACTTATGAGGACATTGTAGCACACTGTAACACCTTTAGTTTGTTATTTTTTTTCTCTCTATTAGCTCCTATTTTTGGGCTCTAGCCATATACATCAATGCTGCTGTACAACTTCCCCATAAATTTTTATCAATCTAAACGACCTTTTTAAAGAAATTCTAGCACCTTTTGTATTAATATTGGAAGTTGTAATGGAATTTTACGCAATATATTTTTCTCCAGCAAACTGGTACTGGTGTTCTCAGTTGAACATTACATCTGAAAAGATTTTATAAAGATTTAATCCCTGCAGGCAGCAAAGAATGCTGATGAATGAAACATCTTTCAATTTTCACTTGATAAAACATGTTTTGGGCATATTGTCTAACTTTAAGGCCCTAATATATTGAGCAGGAAGTGTGTCTCAAGTACAGCACACACTGCACTTGTTAAGGACAAAGAAAAGGGTGACAGGGTCATTTACGATGTCTGAAGCAGAATGCTTCATAATAACCGATGAGAGTGGATTTCACAGCGAGCCATAGCAACAGTGTTGACCTATTACTAAATTATCAGTCACACATTAATTTATTTATTTTATTTATTTATATACAGCACAGAATATGCCCTTCTGGCCAGGCCACCCTGCGATCCCCCAATTTTAACCTTAGCCCTATTACAGGACCAAATAACCTACTAAACAGTCATCTCTGGACTGTGGGAGGAACCCAGAGTACCCGGAGGGAGAAAATATAAACTCCTTACAGGCATCAGTGGAAATTGAACCTGAGATGCAAGCACTGCAAAGTGTTATGCTAACCGCAATGCTGTCATGCCACCCTAAGAGTTCAGCTGTGTCACTGTTCAATAGCAGTTGCTCAATGTAGCTGACACAACAGGTTACAAATAAAGTGAAACCAACATTACCTGGAAATATGATTAACAGGGTATGGTCTTCCTTGAGAACTTGGAGAAGGTGATATCTTTGGAGATAATTTGTTGTGAATTACGTGTGCAGAAAAGAATTAAGACGCCTGACTGAAAATTGTCTTGAAGTATTTAGCACACAAATAATACACTGTTCAGATAAAATGTTGTCATGTTTAAAAACGTTGTGCAGAGAAAACAGAAAGTCTGCACTGACTATTAAACACCCATTTACACTTGCCTCACACTGACCATAAACACCCATTTACTAATCCCACTCATACCATTAGACAACCACTTACATCACACGGACTATTAAACACCCATTTACACTAACCACACACTGACCATTAAACAACCATTTACACCCACCCTAAACTGACCATTAAACACCCATTGACACTAAACTTCACACTGTCCATAAAGCACCAACATACAGTGACCCCACATTGACCATTAAATACCCATTTGCACTCAACCCACACTGACCATTAATCCACGATTTACACTCACCTCACACACCATTAAACACCAATTTACACTAAACCCCACACTGACCATTAAACATCCGGTTACAGCATCCTAACACTGACCATAAAATGTCGATTTACTCTGACCCCACATTGACCATTAAATACCCACTTACACTAAACCTACACTGACCGTGAATCACCCTTTAATACTAAACTCATACTGACCATTAACCACCAATTTACACTGAACCCACACTGACCATTAAACAATGATTTATGCTCACCTCATGCGGATCATTAAATACCCATTTAGAATAGACATATACTGACATTTAATACCCATTTACACTGACCTTTAAAAACCTATTTACACTGACCTCATATGGACCATTTAACACCCATTTACACGGGCCCCATACTGATCATTGAACATCAATTTACACAAAACCTCACACTGATCATTAAACACCCATTTACACTAACCTCATACTGACTATTACACACACATTTACACTGACCACACACGGACCATTAAACACCCATTTAGACAAAACCTACACTATTACCCATCCATTTACAGACCATTAAACACCCATTTACACTGTCCCAACACTGTCCAATAAACACTCACACTAAACCCACACTGACCATTCAACTCCTATTTACATTATCCACTCAGTAGCCATTAAACTCCTATTTACACTAATTGTATACTGACCATTAAATTCCCATTTACTCCCATTCTACACTGACCATTAAACTCCCATTGACACTGACCCCACGCTGGCCATTAAACATTTTGCACTCACCTCACACAGACCATTAAGTACCCATTTACACTAACCCCACACTGACCATTAAATACCCATTTACACTGACCCCACGCTGGCCATTAAACATTTTGCACTCACCTCACCATTAAATACACATTTACTCTAACCCCACACTCTGCATTAAATACCCATTTACTCTAACCCCACACTGACCATTAAATACCCATTTACTCTAATCCCACACTGACCATTAAATACCCATTTACTCTAACCCCACACTCTCCATTAAATACCCATTTACTCTAATCCCACACTGACCATTAAATACCCATTTACTCTAACCCCACACTTGCATTAAGTACCTATTTACTCTAACCCTGCACCAATTCCATTTAATTCACCCCACATTTCGTTGACTGCAAACATATGTTGCACCTTGTATGTTTTAGATTATTTCTGTATATTCTCCCAGTAAGAATTTCAGTTCTCAAAATGTAAATAGTATTGAGTATGATGTCCTGTAGATAAACCTTTACCTCTTTTGGTTTCAGTATATTCATTACAAATACATTTCCCACGTTTTCCTATTATCATTATTCCTGTAATCTTGGGTTCACTTCTGTCATAAAGTAAGCTACAATTGTTCTGACAAAATTTAGTATGTTATTCCTGCAATAGAAGTTATTTTCATTAGCTCTAAATGATGCATTGCTACATTTCTTTAGCTTTTCAGTGCCCTTTCCAAAAATAGGACGGTGTTTAAAAACTACCAAACTTCATTTCTGATGCAGTGCCATCCGAATTTTCATGAGCTAACTGCTGTAGCATGTGATTAGATTTTACACAGTACAAAGCGCATTGCAAAAGAGACCCAATAAACACAAAGATCTGCTTCAAAGGCTTGAAATAAGACCCCAATCAAAAAGGATAATGCAACCAGGGTTGTTATGCAAATTACTTTATCTTCATAAAAAGCCTGAAAAATATAACAAATAAAATCTTTAATAATCCTGACAAACAATATAATATGGTTGTTCAGTATGACACATCAAACCAAATGCTGATAATTCCCTGGAAGACATGACGAGGGTTAAATTGGTTAATCCACAAACAGCACGCATGATTGTTCACAAATATAGTGTGTTAAATTTGAAACTGTCTGCTATTTAACATAACTTCTGCATACAGTGTCCCTGTGCTGCTTATTTACAGCTGGTGGCCTGAGGGTACAGGTATGTGGGTTCACTTCATCTGCATCTCTTAAAAGATACACGTACTGTGGCAAGATAGGTGCTGGGGCTACTTTGTAAATCTGCCCTGTGAAATATAGCTGAAGAAGTACATCACATGGCTCTGGTAATGTACTGGTGACTTCATGGAAAAGGAGAGTTGCTCCATGTAACCGCAGTGCAGCAAGTATAAGATTGTAGCAAACAGGATGATGTTACTTGGCCACCTGAGATTGAGCTAGTTATATGAAGAGTCAACTACAAAAAAACTGGAGGAAGTGATCCATAAAGGCTCAACAAGGGATGAGAGGAAATAATGGCTGAGGAAAATGTCAGGAACTTCAGATCTCAAACATGCAGGCAGTGCAATATCATGTAAGAAGTTGGTATGTGGGCTAACTCTTGAAAGGGCATATCAGCAACACTATCCTTTCCTGCTCAATTCACCTATCAAAACTAAGCCCATACCAATTGCTTACACACCTGTTTGGGCCAAACACTAATAGTTATATGCTTTTCTAAATTGTGTTGTAAGCTTCATATGACCAATTCATCATTTGAATGCAACACTACATCACTTTAACATTCTGCCTAACACAAACTAATGATCTTTCTTCCTTCTTAGATGAAGATGATGTTGAAAAATATGAGAGGAGAAATTTCCTTCCAAGAAATTATACCTTTCAGTCCCATTCCATTTCTTTCAACTGTACCCCATGTAGAAGCAGGGTAAACAACCTCTTGGCCCCTATCCTGGCAAACCCCCTCAGTGCCTTGCAGATCTCACTGAGATCACGTCATTCAGTTGAAGTCTCAGCCGATGTTATTCAATCTCTCTTTCTGGATCAACATCTTTCATTCATCTGAAGATTCACTAGACTAATTCTACGCTGCAGTCATCCTTACATGTTAATCCTCCTTTAGTTATAGAAACCAAAACAGTATGCAGCAGTTGTTCGAATCAGGTTTTGTCAAAGTTCTGTATTAAAGTGGTAAGGCTTCCTTGTTTTGACTTCCAAACCATGCAATAAAGGCAAATATTCCACTTACCTGTCTACTTACATCTGTCTGTATGTTCAATCTCTATCTGTTATAAAGTTCTCTGTGGACCAGATTCTTACAGTTTAAAAGCATTCTGCCTTATTGTTCTTCAGAGGGCTGAAGAAGAGGCAGTCAGCTCCATCTCAGGCACAAGCTTCCTGGCCGTGCAGGATATGACATCTTTCCATTACTATCATCGGTGAGGAGGGACCTGATTGAAGCTCACAGACCCACACTCAATCTTTTCTAAACAGTTTCTTACCCTCTGGCATTGGATTCCCTGGCCATTTCTCGGCCATCACAAATTGTAGGATTTTGAGGGCGGCACGGTAGCACAGTGAATAGCGACATTGACCCAGGTTCCGTTCTGCCGCTGTCTGTAAAAAAGGTGTATGTTCTCTCCATAACCGCACGGGTTTCCTCCGGCTGCTCCAGTTTCCTCCCACATAGGTGTAATCAGCAGCATGCCCCCATTGGGCTGGACGGGCCTGTAACCATGTTATATCTCTAAATAAACTTGAATAGTCTGTAAACCCATAAACACTACCTCACTATCCGCTGTTGCATTATTTATTTCATTTTGTTGTAATTTATAGTAATTTGACACCTGTAATGTCCTGCTGCCACAAAATAACAAATTCATGATTTATGTCACTGACAATAAAACTGATAATGATTCTGTCAATGTGCACAACCTCAGGTTTTCCCACATTACATTCTAGCATTTCCTCACTCCTTTTTTCAATTTGTTTTTGTCCTTTTTGAATATTCATTTTCATCCTTCTCACAACTTATCTTCAGCTCCTGCTTCTAAGTGCAACATGGTGACACAACAGTTGGTTGTCCTGTCTCACTATTCCCAAGTATCCCATCTCGATCCTGATCCTAGTATCTGCCTGTGTGGATTCAGTATGTTCCGTCTGATGTCGCATGAATTTCCTCCCACAACCCAAGGACATGCTGATTGGTTATTTGACTTCCGCAAATTGCTGCTTAGTATATGTTAATGGGAAAAAAGAATGAGCTGGAGTTCAAGGAGTTGTGTGAGAGAAAGGAGCAAGGGAAAATGCAGAAGGAACAAGACTAATGGGATTGCCTCTCTGAGAGCCAGCGGTGTTTGAATCGGCTCATTCTGTTACATTATGTGTAAGATATGAAATTTCATATGCAAACTTGAAATGTAATATTTAGCTTTTTCAATAACGTAACATATAAACTATGCCTGCCAGTGGTGTCGTGGCATCCGCACTGGATTTCAAGGTGAAGAGTCCCAGGTTCAAATCTGGCCTTCTCCTTGCATGCTTTCCATCCGTACTGGGTTGAGCATCGAGCTAGCAACTCAGCCTCATAAAAAAACAGATTAAAAATTCTGAATAAATGGCAAGGGTTGCTGTCTGATGTGCCACCAAGTATGGAAAGGAACAACAAGAATGTGTAAACTGTGAATTGCTGAGGATCCAGGTCTGAACCTTGTGGCATCCAGTTAGCAACAGTCTGCGATTTAAAGCAACACACACAGTGCTGGAGGGACTCAGCAGGTCAGGCAGCATGCATGGAAATGAATGTTTAGAATCAAGACCCTTTATCAGGACTGGAAGTGAAGGTGGAAGACAACAGAATAAACAGTTGATGTGAGAGGAAGGAGAATAGCTAAAAGGTGATAGGTTCAGCCAGGTGCGGAGGTGGGGAGGTAACTGGCTGGAGAGGAAGGAATCTGATTGGAAAGGAGGGTGAACCATAGGAGAAAGGGAAGGAGCAGGGGACCAGAGGGAAGGGATTGGCAGGTGAGAAGAGGTAAGAGGCCAGAATGGGGAATCAAGGAAGCGGGGGTGGAGGGGGGGGAATTCTTTTTGTACTGAAAAGAGAAATTGATATTCATGTCATCAGTTTGGAGGTTACCCAGATGGAATATAAAGTGTTGCTCCTCCACCCTGAGGTTGGATTCACTGTGGCAAATAACTGCTATTTATTCCCAGTCTCTGCTTCCTGTCCCTGAACTGTCTCTAGTCAAGCAGCATGCTATTCTCTAAACCCCAGAGTCCTTATTTTATATGTCCAGAGTGATAGAAATGGGGTTTTCATTAATCACTGAAATTCACAAGTGAAAGAAACAGCAGATGAGCTAATTGCTTATTAAGAGCCTCTGTCAAGAGCAGATGGATACATGGAAGATAATTTATGATCACAATTGAGAAAAATACAAAACTGTAAATATTTGGAATCAAAATAACCATTCATCCAAGGACAAGAAGCCACAAAGTCAAATCATATACTATATGTACAGAATATTGTTAAATAGCTTCATTGACAAAAGTTATCAGAACAATAACTTGTTCTTCTCCAAGATGAAGCATTCATTAAAAGATTATACCTTACACATGGTCTGTGGTGTGGGAGGACTATTCAAGCTAAGAGCAAGGGAGAGGCATTACACTGTAGCAGAAAAGGAAAACAATTTATTTCTATAGTCAGTCAGTGACCTGATCTTCTAAGAACTGGTGGTGTCAGAAAACGCAAAACAAAGTCAGTCAGCACAGATGACCATGAACCTGAAGCAGTAGATCTGCTAGCATAAACTGAGGATTTGCGGCCCTTCACTTATCACACACTTATTCACATCATTATCATGCAAGGTAATGAAAATCAATTGTGTAAACAACATTAACTGAACCTTAACATATGAGATTACCACTCAAAATTAACGTGCCCAATATAAGAATCTCAAAATCTCAAAGGAGACTGTTGAAGCAATTAGTATGCAAATATCTTCGGCAAATGTTCAACGTTAGCAACAAGTCAAGTACAAAGATCATGTGGATAGTGGCTTGTAAGGACCCAAAGCATGAGTTATGGATACAAATTTCAACGAAACAAATATCTGACTTATTTACAAGTGCTAAGCCTAAGATCCTACATATTCCATTAGGAGAAAGTAGAGAAAAATCTTTAATGTAAAACAACTTGGAAAGAACAGTTAATCCTGGTTGGATGAGACTGTGGTATTTTTCTCTCAATTTAGTAATCCTCCCATTGAACCAGTGGTACATGCATGATCCCCTGCAGCATCCTAGTAATACACTTCTGGTTTTTTGGTGTTGCCTGTCCTGACACCTAGGTTTCACTACTCAACTTCACCACTTTTCACTAGTTTTGCCTGTTTAAAAAGGCACATTTTGAGCAATCAGAGAGGCATTTAGAAGCTAGCTTGTGCCTTTAACGAATAATTTTTAAAAATCGATTCATATTTTTGAACTTTTACTGTTACCATCTTCTCTGCTCTTTGCTTGTGGAATTACTTTAATTTTTTTTGTTTGTTTACCATTGCTCTGTCAGGAGTTTGCACTGGGCCTGGCTCAATGACATCACCAATGTGTATGTGTGTCTTTCTTTCCTAGCATTTCACAAAACCACCTTTGTATCATGCACAATAATTATTCCTTGTGATGATCCACACTATGCTTCAGCAGTTCTCAATCACCCTGGTGCATATGTGACTTTCAGTTCAATGACACTCCTTGACTAGCGTAGGCACGAATTAGGCCAGCAGGGAGTAAAGTATTCTGGTGTAAGGAATAAAGGTAGCTACAAGAACCAAAATTAATTTTTAATGTTGCTGTTAATGAGTTCAAAATTACTGGTTCAGATATTGTGTCTTGCCTGGTCATTGCTTCCCAAAGTGACCTTGGTTTAATTTTCACTCTGATATAATGACTATTTGCCCTCTTCTTTGTTCCTCTTGTACTGTTATAGTTTTAACTCTTTGCCTACAATGTTGTCCATAACTCCTTTATTTGGGAGATAGATGAAGTCACTTTGAATAGAATTTGTCATAGCTTGCACGGTAGCACAGTGGGTGGTACAACTCCTTACAATACAGGTGTCGAGGTTCAATTCAAGCCACTGCCTGTAAGGAGTTTGTAAGTCCTCCCCCTGACCACATGGGTTCCCTCTAGTGCACTGGTTTCCTCCCACAGTCCAAAGACGTACCAGTTGTTTGGTTAATTGGTCATTGTAAATTGCTCCATGATTAGGCTAGGGTTAAATCAGGAACTGTTGGGCAGTGTGACTCAAAGGGCCAGAAAGGCCCATTCCACACTATATACCAATAACTAAATTAAGAAGTGTCAAATGTAATTTTATATGAGCACTGTAAGGCTTAAGAAAGACTAGTTGTAAAGTTATATTAAAGTTCATCAGTGCCTGTTGAGCTTATATACTTGAGAACCAAGTACTGAATTCCACATAATATGTTTACATCCATAATATTAGATAGCTGTGAATAATTATCATTGGGTTATTAATTATTTGAACAAAATCAAAGTTCCAAGTCCCAACGTTTCCTTTATTCCCTTCATCCCCATCCTACCACCCCACCATTAGTTTTGTTATTTATGATTTATGTCAGTCCAGCAGTTTTAAGGACACATTTGCTCAGGTTTTCCTGGGAGTTTCAAACAGTTCTGCATGTACTTAACTGTCAACAAGTTTGCGGCTCCCTTGGGAACATCCACTGAACACAAAATTCTAAAGTTCCTGCCAGGTTCTGACCACGATCATTCCCTCTACTTCCCACTGCTGGACTTCTCACAGAGGCCCAGAGTGAGGTGCCAATTCCTTTCCACTTCTTACCTGTGGCCATTGAACTTGCACCAGGTAGAGAAGGGAGATTCTTACTAATCTTCTTCCAGTTGAATTAAGATAAATTTAATTCACTATGTTTTTCTGTACTTTCTTGTATTTTAAAAAATGTATTGTTATTTCCTTTCCTTAAGTGATTTAATAATTTAAAAGAAATTGATAATATGTTTAATCTTCAATGACTTTTAAATATTTTGAATGTTTGTGAATGCCAGTGGCAAATGTATTCAAATAATATGCAGATGCTTACCTTTTTATGGTTGACATTTTCACCCTCTGCTAATTCGAGCAATTCTGTCCCTCTGCATACAATCTTCTGGCAGGAAGAGTGACCAGGGAAATCACTTTCTGTTGGCAGAAGATGTTTATTTTTTTGTGATCATCCCGCTATTTATTTCTCTGTGGTGAAATTGAAAAGTTATGTGTTGGATCTCACAACTAATTATCAAATTGGGAACTTCCTGTGTAAATGTAATTGTTTAGCTGTTGCTGTGAATAATTCACAACTCTTTCAAGTGTCTTCTTCCTCTCTGCTAAAACTGTCTAATTGATCAATGTTTATTTGTATTGTTCTTTGAAGTGAACTTTTTCTTATCCTTGATCTCATGCAATCTTTTTTATAAATAAATCACTACTTTGAATAACTTGATATACACTATATGTGTGGTCAGGATAGTTTGCTCATGCAAATTAACTTCCCAATACATTTTTCAGTTGAGATAAAGCTAGGATAATTAAGAAACCTAAGTAGTTTCTGCTCAAAATAATAGGTCATCACGATGATGGTAGTTGATAGCTACACACACTTATAAGGTGACTTCATTTAAATTTGATGTTATAGTATATAAAATAGATTCTCAGAAAAAAACCATAACTTCTGAAAGATAATATTTTGCATCCGTCAACCCATTATGTCATATGTTTTAGTTGTAAGGATTTTTGTTGGCAAACTGACAATCTTTCCTTTGAAATATATTTATTTATTATACAGAGGCATGCAAAATTTTGGGCACCCCTGGTCAAAATTTCTGTTACTGTGAATAGTTAAGTGAGTAGAAGATGAACTGATCTCTAAAAGTCATAAAGTTAAAGATGAAACTTTCTTTTCAACATTTTAAGCAAGATCAGTGTATTATTTTTGTTTTGTACAGAAATAAAGAAAGGAAAGGAGCACCATGCAAAAGTTTGGGCACCCCAAGAGATTTGAGCTCTCAGATAACTTTTACCAAGGTCTCAGACCTTAATTAGACAATAGACAATAGGTGCAGAAGTAGACCATTCGGTCCCTCGAGCCTGCACCGCCATTTTGAGATCGTGGCTGATCAACTACTATCAATACCCGGTTCCTGCCTTGTCCCCATATCCCTTGATTCCCCTATCCATAAGATACCTATCTAGCTCCTTCTTGAAAGCATCCAGAGAATTGGCCTCTACTGCCTTCCGCGGTAGTGCATTCCAGACCCCCACAAATCTCTGGGAGAAGAAGTTCTTCCTTAACTCTGTCCTAAATGACCTACCCCTTATTCTCAAGCCATGCCCTCTGGTACTGGACTCTCCCAGCATCTGGAACATATTTCCTGCCTCAATCTTGTCCAATCCCTTAATAATCTTATATGTTTCAATCAGATCCCCTCTCAATCTCCTTAATTCCAGCATGTACAAGCCCATCTCTAACCTCTCTGCGTAAGACAGTCCAGACATCCCAGGAATTAACCTCGTGAATCTACGCTGCACTTTAGCTTGTTAGGGCTATGGCTTGTTCACAGTCATCATTAGGAAAGGCCAGGTGATGCAAATTTCAAAACTTTATAAATGCCCTGACTTCTCAAACCTTGTCCCAACAATCAGCAGCTATGGGCTCCTCTAAACAGCTGCCTAGCACTCTGAAAATTAAAATAAATGATGCCTACAAAGCTGGAGAAGGTTATAAGAAGATAGCAAAGCGTCTTCAGGTAGCCGTTTCCTCAGTCTGTAATGTAATTAAGAAATGGCAGTTAACAGGAATGGTGGAGGTCAAGTTGAAGTCTGGAAGACCAAGAAAACTTTATGAGAGAACTGCTCATAGGATTGTTAGAAAGGCAAGTTAAAACACCTGTTTGACTGCAAAAGACCTTCAGGAAGATTTAGCAGACTCTGGAGTGGTGGTGCACTGTTCTACTGTGCAGTGACACCTGCACAAGTATGACCTTCGTGGAAGAGTCATCAGAAGAAAACTTTTCCTGCATCCTCACCACAAAATTCAGCATCAGAAGTTTGCAAAGGAGCATCTAAACAAGCCTGATGCATTCTGGAAACAAGTCCTGTGGACTGATGAAGTTAAAATAGAACTTCTTGTCCGCAAACAGCAAAGGTATGTTTGGAGAAAAGAAATTTCATGAAAAGAACACCTCTCCAACTGTTAAGATGGAGGTAGATTGATCATGCTTTCAGGTTATGTTGCACCCTGTGGCATGGGGAACATTTCATTGGTAGAGGAAAGAACGAATTGAATTAAATAGTAGCAAATTCTGGAAGCAAACATCGCACCGTCTGTAAAAAAGCCTAAGATGAAAAGAGGATGGCTTCTACAACAGGATAATGATCCTAAACACACCTCAAAATCCACAATGGACTACCTCAAGAGGTGCAAGCTGAAGGTTTTGCCATGGCTCTCACAGTCCCCCAACAAAAACATCATTGAATATCTGTGGATAGACCTCAAAAGAACAGTGCATACAAGACAGACCAAGAATCTCACAGAACTAGAAGCCTTTTGCAAGCAAAAATGGGCAAAAATCCCCCAAACAAGAATTGAAAGACTCTTAGCTGGCTACAGAAAGTATTTACAAGCTGTGATACTTGCCAAAGTGGGTGTTACTAAGTACTGACCATGCAGGGTTCCCAAACTTTTGCTTCGGTCCCTTTTCCTTTTTTTGTTATTTTGAAACTGTAAAAGATGGAAATAAAAAAGTTATCTTGCTTAAAATATTAAAGAAATGCATCATCTTTAACTTTATGGCTTTTAGAAGTCAGGTCATCTTTTACTCGCTTAGCTATTCACAGTAACAGAAATTTTGACCAGGGGTGCCCAAACTTTTTGCATGCCACTGTAAGGCTTGGTAGTGTAGTGGTTAGCACAATGTATTACAGTACAAACGACTGGGTTCAATTCCCGCCACTGCCTGTAAGGAGTCTATACATTCCTTCCTTGACTGCCTGGGTTTCCTCCGGGTGCTCCGGTTTCCATGGTTTCCACGCACAGTCCTAAAACATACCAGTTTGTGGGTTAATTGGTCATTGTAAATTGTCCTATGATTAAGCTAGGATTAAATTGGGGGGTTGCTGGGTGATGTGGCTGGAGGGACGGAAGGGCCTATTCTACAATGTACGTCAATAAGTACATAAATAAATACCATTAAAATGGTGTTTCTGAAATGTCATTCTAATACATTGTCAGCCCTCTTACTGTTAGTTTTCTCATTATAAGGCCTGTGGATTTACAGAGAGAAAAGTGGTTTTCTTGTATAAAGTCTTACCCTGTTTGTTTAATAATATCTCCCAGTACGATGGAAATCTGCTTTATTTTTCCTTTCACTACGATGTTCTACTGCTTCGAGACTGAGGAAGGGGTGTATTTTTAGGGGTTTGATGGTATTTGATGTGTAGTTTGATGTGGCACCACCACAGGAAGTCAGCTTCACTGGACAGTCAGTTAATCACTTCTTCCTTTATTTGTATGTTATGTTTTCTTTCCAGAATTTTAGTTATGGCACGTCTAACTGAGCTTTTGATTATGATATATTGAGCCTTTCAGAATCAGTAACAGGTTTATTATCATATATATGTAGACACTCTGAACTTTGTTGTTCTACAGCAGCAATACAGTGCAATACATGAAAATATTAAGTTCAAAGTTCAGACTTCAAAGTGCGGTTATTATCAAAGTATGTATGCTATATACAACCTTGAGATCTGTCTCCTTACAGGCAGCCACAAAACAAAGAAACCCAATCGAACCCATTCAAAAATGACCATCAAGCACCCAATGTGCAAAAAAAAATCATGCAACCAATAAAAGTGAGCAAATAACAATCTGAACTGAAGTTCGTGGAAGTGAGTTCACAGCCACAAAACCAGTCATCACTGCAGCTGATCAAGGACCCTGTTATTTACAGGGCACAATTTCAGTTCAGTGCAGAGATGAGTGTACTTCACCGAGCAGCAAGCTGAACGCCAACCCCGACCCCTCAACCGGCCCCAGCACAATGACCTTTTCAATTTGTTCTGGCACTTAAATTGGTCAAACCTTGGGTTATTCCTCGTTCTCGGACATGGGTACTGAGGCTTGAATAAGCTCTTAGGCCCGACCCCGCCATCATGATTTGGCCTATCGAATCAGCCTGGTGCTTAAATAGATCAAACATTCCTCACTCTCAGGCCTGGGCCTTATCGCCTTGACCCTGTCTTGCCTTGGTACTGCCACATCGAATCATCTCCAAGTCCACTCCAGCAATGCCAAACTTTGGCTGATTCCCCGCACTCAGGCAATAAGTTCTATAAGTTACAATAAGAATTATTTTAAAAGTAAGTAGTGTAAAAAAAGAGCAAAATAGTAATCCTTGAACAGAAATCAGATGTGCAGTGAAAATG
The DNA here is from genome assembly GCF_030144855.1 of Hypanus sabinus. Taxonomy (NCBI): domain Eukaryota; kingdom Metazoa; phylum Chordata; class Chondrichthyes; order Myliobatiformes; family Dasyatidae; genus Hypanus; species Hypanus sabinus. Next base: position 70,621,178 of record NC_082713.1, on the reverse strand, counting down.
AAAGTGATGATCTCTAAAATTACTTATTGAATATGTGAAGAATGTGTTTTATGATACTTGTTAACTGTATACATTTATCATATCTGCAGTATACAATTCTTCAAAACAGCTGAAGAACACATCTCATCATACCTTGAATTCAGCTAGCAGGAATCAGATAGAAGAGCACATCTCTGCCCTTGACAATAAACATAGGGTGTTCCTCTTTAGAAAGTGACAAATTATGATTCCTGCGCAGGGGTCTGTTAAGTGGGAATAGGACTAAAATATACAATTATCTTTGGATCAACAGCGTCCAAGAGAGATGAAAGCACAGATCTTTTGTATCTTTTGAAGCAAATTGAATTAATAGAACTTAAAGACTAATTTAATGGATATAAATGGGTGCAAGATGCTCTGTACTGTTTTTCTTGTTTAGTCACAACCAAGGTTATACTTGGGCATCAGATTCTGCCAGGACAGTGGGAATCTTGCATTTAGTGAAACTATAATCACTTGCCAAATCTATACGGTTTTAAACGGTGATGCACAGGGAACAGACTTATACAGACATATGTTAGTTATAATAAACATTACCAGTGTTTTCACAAGTAAGGGAAACACTTACAGATGGAAGTGAGCTCTGATGGTTACTGTCTGGCAATAACTGATAATCATTTATACAAAACATAGCCTTCAAATTACTATTGAGATTGTAGGTTTTCACTAATAAAAATAACAGAGACATTTTACGTTTAAGAAAAACTGTAACAACTCACTTATTGTATTCCAAACACTGAACACAAAGTGCAGTGTTTTGTGTAATTATATCATCACATCAGACCAACCTCTTAAAGTGAACCTGAAATCAATGTCAGTGGTTGTGAATTATGTGCATTTCCACTAATTACATTACCCTATACATCACCCCCCCACTCCACTCTCCCAGCCAGAATTCACTAAAACTGGCACTGTGAGCCTCTCTACAGCTTGGATGAACTGCCCAGCTCAAGTCCTATGTTTCATGGGTGGAGGAAGAACAGATGACTCTGGCTCATCCAGAGGTGTATTGACATGCTCACCATCATGTTGTGATGGCAGGGACAGTGTAGTGGAATCCTCCAAATCTTGAAGCGCTGGTTTAAACAACCTACTGAAATACATTCAGGTTTACCCCACTTATCTATGATATAGGTACTTTCTAAGTATTTTATCTCCATTCCGAAACATGGAATAGGCCATTGTAAAGGGGCCTAAGGGGATGTTGGTGTGCATCATGGTGGACGAAACCAAACGAGGCAGGATGTAGGTCAACAGAAACCCAAGAATGCTGTACACCATGATGGGAGATAGGAATAGGTGCAAAGGAATTGAATTTACTGAGGAAGGTGGAACGATGTTGAGAGGCCGACCGGGCAGTCGTGACAAAAGGAATAAAATTATCTGACAGACGTAATGGCTGCCCATATCCTAATTCAACCCTGGACAACTGCAGGTCCTCTTTGGAAATGTTCTGAGCTTCAGCCGGACCATAAGATGATAAGATATAGGAGCAGAAGTAGGTCATTCGGTCCATTGAGTCTACTCTGTCATTCGGTCATGGGCTGATCTGATTCTTCTAGTCATCTCCATTCCCCTGTGTTCTCCCCATACCCTTTGATGCCCTGGCTAATCAAGAACCTAGCTATCTCTGCCTTAAACACGTCCAAAGAGTTGGTCTCCACAGCCACTCATGGCAACAAATTGCACAGATTTACCACCCTCTGACTAAAGGACCCATGGGAGATGATCATGCCAACACTCATCCATGAGGGGAGCCCTCAGAGCAACCTGGAAGGAATGGTGAAACAGCTCATAATTGCCATTGGACTGGGGCTGATATGCTGTGGCATGATTTAGCCTAACACTGAGGTTCTGGACCATCACAGCCCAAAGGTCTGATTTGAATTGTGGACCATAGGCAAAGAAAATATCAGATGGGGTACCAAACTGAGCAATTTAGGTGCTGATGAATACTATAGCCACTTCTGTGGCTGTCGTCGATGCTATGATCGAATGGTGGAGCAGACTTGATGGGCCAAATGGCCTAATTCTGCTCCTGTGTCTTATGGTCTTTTGGAGATCTGAGGGATAGATTTTTCATCAGCAGGTAGTGGTTATCTGGAACAGGAGGTGATAAAGTCAAATGCTATTACAACATTTAAAAGGTATTTGCACAGAATAGTAACAGCATAGAGATCTAGGGGTTTAATGCGTGCAAATGAGATTTCAGTAGATAGTGCATAGGCATAATGGTTGGCAGGCATACGTTAGGCTGAAAAGGCCCATTTGGTGATGTATGGTTCTATGATTCAGTGATAGACGACATATGCCTTCATTAGAGAAGACAGTTACAGTTTGCACTTAACATCACTTGTGCTGTATAAAACCTATAGATAATTGTGCTGGCCATAGCTCTAAGCAGGGTTATACAATCTTGAGAGAAAAAAATTGCCTGTGCCACTGTTGGAAGTCATTGGATCAAACTATTGCATAGTTCTGTCTGTTTTGTTCTGGTACAGAAACAAATTAGTAAAATAAGTATTGGAAAAATTGTCGGCACTGAAGACCTATAAATCTCTGGTACTTCATGAATTGCATACAAAATTTAAGAAAAAAAGTGACTCTGGATGTAATGCACATACCAGCTCTAAACCTCCACAGATTCTAGAGAGGAATTCCAGAGATTCCTTAACAGCAACGGGAGAATGTGAGAATCTACTACCGAGAAAATCATAGCAGGGCACTTTTAGAAAATAATAATAGAATTGGATTTGTTCAAGGAAAATCATGTCTGACAAATCTTAAAGTATTTTTGTGGTTGTAAGTACAGGGAAACAGTGGATGTGGTGCATTTGAAGTTTTAGCAGACAATCAATTAGGTACCACACAGGAGTCCATGAAATAAGGGTGTATAAGATCGGGGTAATATGCTCATTTGGTGACTGGACAGAAAACAGTACAAATAAGCAGGACAAGTTGGTAAATTGGTTTATTATTATCTCGTGTACCCAGGTACAGAGAAAAATTGGTTTTGCTAGCCACCCATTCAGACCATTTCATCACATCAGTACATTAAGTAACTACAAGGGAAAAAGCTGTAACAAAATACAGAATGTACAGAGAAAATGCAATCCTGGCAGATAATAATGTTCCAGGTCACGATGAAGTAGATTGTGAAGGCAAGAGTTCATGCTATCATATTGGAGGTCTATTTATTAATCTTATAACAGTGGGAGAGAAGCTATTCTTGTGCCTGGTGGCAGACACTGTCAGACTTCTGCATTTTCTGCTCGAGAGAAGGGGTAGAAATAGGAAATACCAAGGTGGGTGGGGTCTTCGATTCTGTTGGCTGCTTTGCTGAGGCAGAGAGAATTTTCTGCAGGTTTTTTAAATCTTGCGCACAGTATTTGACTTACAAAGCTGTGCTTTGTCTGGATAGGGTGCTTTCTATGGTGCATTGTTAAAAATTAGTGATGGTCAAAGGGGACATGTTGAATTTCTCTAGCCCTCCACCTCCCACACCACAAGGAAGTAAAGTCAATGGTGGGCTTTCTTGGCCCTCCTCAATATGATGGGACCAGGGCAAGCTTTTGGTGATGTTCACTCCTTGGAACTTGATGCACTCAACCATTTTGGCCTCATCACTATTGATGAGTGGGGCTGGAGCATGTGCATCACCTCCTTTTCTGAAGTCAAAGTCCAACTTACTTGTTTTGCCGACATCAAGTCTGTTGCCATGATACCACTGTGGTGGGCCATAACTCAGATAACAGTGAGTCCAAGGACACTTCCTGCATTCTGACGTTGTTATTTGAAATATGACCCACTATATTGGCATCATCTTTAAACTTGTCAATGGAACCAGTGCAGAATCTGGCCACCCAGTCATAGGGAGAAGAGGATGCAGCCTCTTGGGGCACTATGTTGAGTATAATCATGGCCTATTCTTTCTGATTGTAGTTTGATAGTCAGGAAGTCAAGGATCCAGTTGCAAAGGGAGGTCTTGAGTCCCAGGTCCAGGAGATGAATCTGCTTGGATTTGTAGTATAGAAGGTGCTGCAGTAGCCAATAAACAATAGTCTACCATGGGTATCCTTACTATACATATACATCATGGGTGAGTGTAGGGCTAGAGAGAGGGTGTCTACCATAGAACTCTTTCAATGGTAGGTGAATTGACGTAGGTTGAGGTCGCCTAGGAGTCACAATTAAGGCACTTACCTTGTTTTTCTTTGGTACCCAAATGATAGTGGTCTTCTTAAAGCAGGTGGGGACCTCAGATTGAAGGAGAGACAGGTCAAAAATATCTGCCAAAGTTCAAAGTTCAAAATAAATTTATTATCAATGAACATATGTATCAGCATATACAACACTGAGATCCATTTATTTTCTTGCAGACATTCTTAGTAAATAGAAACACAACAGAATTAATGAAGAACTGTACATGACAGAAACAGACTGACACAAGGATCTCTTCCTGTGGTCAATAATCAGCTCTTTGGTTTTGCAGATATTGAATGGCATCATTCAACCAAATTCTCAATCTCCCTCCTACATACTGATATGTCATGAGTTTTGATTTGGCCTACCACAGTTCTGTCATTAGCAAACTTAACTATGGCATTGGAGCTGTACTTTGCTTCTCAGTTGTAAGTATAAATTAAGCAAAGTAGAATGATTAGCACACAAACCTGTGCTGCTGTTGATTGTGGAGGAGATGTTGTTGCCAATCTGAATGGACTGGTGTTTACAAGTGGGGCAGTTGTGGATCCAGTTGCATTCAGTATTCAGGGCTAGGTCTTGGAGCTTATTAATTAGTTTTGAGGGAATGATAATATTGAATGCAGAGCTGTAGTCAATGAAGAACATCCTTATGCATCTTCACTGTCCAGAAGTTTCAGAGTTGAGTGGAGAACTGATGAAGTGGCATCTGTGTTGACCTGTTGTATATTGGAGCATAACCAAGCAACTCTTCAAGCTGGAATTGACATGCTTCATCGTTAACTGTAAGAGCAAACTGAAAGATCACATGAAGTTTGTGTTTGAACTAACAGGCAATTTTTATTAAACTGAGCATGAATTTGGTAGAGCTTTTACATTTTCAGTTGTTGAGATTACCAGTGAGTCTACATTTTGATAACAGAATGGTGGCTACAGGAAGACTTAATTCAGTAACTGATCAGGTCCTGATTATAGAGTAAAATGACGGCCCACATGTCCAACAGTAAGTCCAATTTTCTATTACAACACCAGGTGCATGCTATAACATAACTAGCAAAGCTCCTGAACCTTGGACATCATCAGTTCCACATTCCATATCTTTACTTTTAGGCTTTGTCTGTGGTTCCATTGCCACATTAACACAGTCCACCTCCCTATTTACTAGTTACCACCCCTCACTGTTCTTTCCCCTGCAAAAGTCCTCTCCCCTCTAAAATGGCCAATAGAATTAGATCCCTAACAGTCCCCTTGTTTGGCCTACCAAATGACACTGCCCCTAACACCAATGCTTTGTCTGCCATAATAGTGCGTCCACTAATATAATAATGGTCATTAAAACAATCTCCTGTATAACATTAATAAAATTATAGATTAAGTTGAATGCAGGGGTGGATTTGTAGATTCAAAGCTCAATTCCAAATACTGTCCCAAATGGAGGGGTTCTTGAGAGCCACCTCATTTCCATTCTCATGATACATTATCCTTTTCGACAGTGCATCCCATTTCTCAATGACTTCCTTATCCTCTCAGATGATCTTTTCCCAATCCGTGGTGAAGTGCCAAATGGGTGGTAATTTTGTGGCTACACACGTGTGCAATCCTTTGTGTCACTACCATAATCAGTAAACTACAGCTCCTGCATCCCTTCTGCAGCTGGCTTAGGCAAGCTGCGCTCACAATCATGACTTCAGTTGAAATGTCACTGACTGCTATATTAAAGACAGTCAGACTGCATTGCCTCTGCCCTTTGTAATATTCCCTTGCTGGTATTGCGATATGGTAAATGTCGTTCATCCAAGTATACTTCAAAAGGGTTTTGTTATGAACTGGCAATATGGACATGGAACGATTATATGGTCAGGTGTCAGATCTCTCAGTGCAAAAGCATTTTGGAGATAGTGATCACAATTCTATCTCCTTTACCATAGCATTAGAGAAAGATAGGAACAGATGTAACACAAGCATTTAATTGGAGTAAGGGGAAATATGAGGCTATCAGGCATGAACTTGAAAGTATAAATTGGGAACAGATGTTCTCAGGAAACTGTATGGAAGAAATGTGGCAAATGTTCAAGGGATATTTCCGTGGATTTCTGCATAGGTACTTTCCAATGAAACGGGGGAAGGATGGTAGGGTACAGGAACCATGGTGTATAAAAGCTGTTGTAAATCTAGTCAAGAAGAAAAGAAAAGCTTACAAAAGTTTCAAAAAAACAGGTAATGATAGAGATCTAAAAGGTTATAAGGCGAGCAGGAAGGAGCTTAAGAATGAAATTAGGAGAGCCAGATGGGGCCATGAAAAGGCCTTGGTGGACAGGATTAAGGAAAACCCCAAGGCATTCTACAGTATGTGAAGAGCAAGAGGATAAGATGTGAGAGAATAGGACCAATCAAGTGTGACAGTGGAAAAGTGTGTATGGAAATGGAGATAGTAGAGGTACTTAATGTATACTTTGCTTCAGTATTCATTACGGAAAAGGATCTTGGTGATTGTAGGGATGACTTACAGCAGACTGAAAAGCTTGAGCATATAGATATTAAGAAAGAGGATGTGCTGGAGCTTTTGGAAAGCATCAAGTTGGATAAGTCACCAGGATTGGCCGGGACGTACCCTAGGCTACTGTCGGAGTTGAGAGAGGAAATTGCTGAGCCTCTGGCGATGATCTTTGCATCAAATGAGGACAGGAGAGTTTTCAGAAGATTGGAGAGTTACGGCTGTTGTTCCCGTATTCAAGAAAGGGAGTAAAGATAGCCCAGGAAATTATAGACCAGTGAGTCTTACTTCAGTGGTTATTAAGTTGACAGAAAAGATCCTGAGAAGAAGGATTTATGAACATTTGGAGAGGCATAGTATGATTAGGAACAGTCAGCATGGCTTTGTCAAAGGTAGGCCATGCCTTACAAACCTGATTGAATTTTTTGACGATGTGACTAAACATATTAATGACGGAAGGTAGTAGATGTAGTGTATATGGATTTCAGAAAGGCATTTGATAAGGTACCCCTTCCAAGGCTTATTGAGAAAGTAAGGAGGCATGGGATCCAAGGGGACATTGCTTTGTGGATCCAGAACTGATTTGCCCACATAAGGCAAAGAGTGGTTGTAGATGAGTCATATTCTGCATGGAGGTTGGTGATCAGTGGTGTGCCTCAGGGATCTGTTCTGGGACCCCTTCTCTTTGTGATTTTTTAAAATGACTTGAATGAGGAAGTGGAGGGATGAGTTAGTAAATTTGCTAATGACACAAAGTTGAGGATGTTGTGGATAGTGTGGGGAGCTGTCAGAGGTTACAGCGGGACATCATTAGTATGCAAAACTGGGCTGAGAAGTGGCAGATGGAGTTCAACCCAGATAAGTATGAAGTGGTTCATTTTGGTAGGTCAAATATGTTGGCAGAATATAGTATTAATGGTAAGATTCTAGGCAGTGTGGAGGATCAGAGGGATCTTGGGGTCCGAGTCCATCGGACGCTCAAAGCTGCTGCGCAGGTTGACTCTGTAGTTAAGAAAGCATATGGTGCATTGGCCTTCATCAATCGTGGGATTGAGTTTAAGAGCTGAGTGGTAATGTTGAAGCTATAGAGGACCCTGGTCAGACCCCACTTGGAGTACTGAGCTCAGTTCTGGTCACCTCACTACAGGTAGGATGTGGAAACCATAGAAAGGGTGCCAAGGAGATTTTCAAAGATGTTGCCTGGAATGGAGAGCAGGCCTTATGAGAATAGGTTGAGTGAACTTGACCTTTTCTCTTTGGAGCAATGGAGGATGAGAGGGGACCTGATAGAGTTGTAGAAGATGATGCGAGGTATTGATCGTCTGGATAGTCGGAGGCTTTTTCCCAGGGCTGAAATGGCTTACACGAGAGGGCTCAGGTTTAAGCTGGAGATACAGAGGAGATATCAGGGCTATGTTTTTTATGCAGGGAGTTGTGAGTGTGTGGAATGGGCTGCCGGTGACGGTGGTGGACGCAGATATAATAGGATTTTTTAAGAGACTCCTGGACACGTACATGGAGCTTAGAAAAATAGAGGGCTAGGTAATTTCTAAGGTATGGGCATGTTCGGTACAGTTCGGTGGGCCGAAGGGCCTGTATTGTGCTGTAGGTTTTCTATGTTTCTATATAGCAAAACCATATTCCATCAGGCTTCTTCACAACCTCTTCTGGACATTCCCAACGATTCCCACTTTGGAGACATTACATCAAGTTCACACTCCTCTTAGATTTGTGTAGGCCAGTGGGTTGCTTAGTTATCCAAGTTCCCTTATGGTATTTTCTGGCATTGTGTGATTGTCACCATGTTGGGGAATGTGGAGGAATGCTGCAACATACAGTGGGCTCATCTCATTTTCGCTGCCTCCCAGGACATGGTTAGCCAGAGTGAAGCCTTAAATGTGTCCCACGGGGGCATCTTCACCCATCTATTCTATTAGCTGGTTGTTTGTCATCTTGTCCGGGATTCTGTGGGTTTCTAACTGCAGAATGCTTGTCCAGACTACAGACTAAAGCCAGCAGCATTTGTGGTATGGACTGCATTTTTGTCACAGGGTGGATGTCATTGTTCATTCTATCAATAATCTCGTTAGTTATATCCTTTAATGGCTGCAGGATCTGGATAGCTTCCAGTTCCACTTCTGTCCCCTGATTCCCTATTCTAGCTTGCCCCAAGTCACCATAATTTTGTTTCCAATGCCCTTCAACTTCTACCAGAGAAACTGATTAACATATTTATTTCTGCCATATCTAAATTAAGATGGTGGAGACCCTCGCTGAATATCCTGCTCCTTACAACTGTATCAGATCTCTTTCCCTTCTCTGCCTTTCTGTCCTAAACTCACTAGGAATAACTTCCCTATGGAGTAAATGCAGTTTGGACATTCACTCAAAAGAAAAACTCAGGAGTCTTAAAGCAGTCAGGTTAAAGACTATGTGCATGTGTCTGTAGTCTGCTACTAGAGTAACCCTTTCACCCACATCTTCCAGTACTAACCCTATATCTCCCACCACTCATGTCTCTCAGGCCCTCGCTACGCTGCAGTGCTTTTGTGGTAACAGAGGCTCGCAGTGACTGATTCCAGAATGGAGCAGCTCTGTTGTGTCGTTACCATACAAGTTTCATTACCACACTTAAGTACCAAGAGCTCATTAGTCCAGTGCCTCAGGATGACAAATATAAAAGTGGGATCCCTTTCCCATGCATTCCCCCTCCCCACCATATATCCACTGAGCACTGTGCAGTTTTCAAATGTCCAGTTCACAGCACCACATGTCATTGCATCCCCCATGCCAAATCGCATACCATTGGTACACCCCACAGCCTCGTGCTCTTCACTATTCTCTCAGCTTACAGTCTGCACTTTGCCTGCTCTCACCAGATAGCTTAAAAGAATGGCACACTCAATTATCCAAAATCTTCTGAGCATAGTCTATTGGGTGCCATGTTTACCGTTCTTGTGGAAATATGACTGTATGGTTAAATCATTCCTACCCAAGGTATCTTTTCAGGTGGGATCACTTTGGCCCTTCCTTAGTTTCCACTAGGGCATATGTCACTTCAGTCAAGATTATCATAAATAGTCTCTTCCATCTGGGTTATAGTCCCAGGTTTGCTGCTACAAATTTAACCAGTCCATTACCTCCTGCTGGTAGGTCCCCCTTCACTTTGACATTCTCATGCTCCCAGTCCTGTACTCTCTGTCTATCGATGACTTTCCCTGCAAAAGAGGGCTAACAGTCGTAGAAACTGGGCAATCCTGTCCTTACCATTGCAACTCTGCGGTCCTCCTGTGATCACATCCTTTGGTAGTTGCATAGCCCATCCTGTCACTAATTCAAAAGAAGAAAATCCTGCCCCACAAGCAGGGCTCACTTGCAGTTTCATCAGACTGCTGGTAAGACCCTGGACCAATTTTCCCCACCCTCCAGTAGGTCCTCCATAAAAGGGTGAGGTTCATTCTCTCAGCCATGCAAGAGGTCTGAGATCAATATGGAATGTAAAACTTCTGTTTGACGCCCAGCACCATGCAACCTGTCTTGACTATATTCCTAACAAAGTGGGTCCACTGATCTGAATCAAGTCTGGCCAGTAATCCTCAACTGGGTACTTCGCCCTCAGCTAGCACAGGGGCTACCGTCTTGGTGGAGTACCTCCACCCAGCTGGTGAAGCTATCAGCGATCACTAAACAATGCTGTTTACCTCTAGACTAGTATAATGACCCTGTGAAACCCATCTGAAGTTGCTCCCTCGGAGCTTTAAGCTGTGGCCAGTGCCCTAGTTGGAACTAAACTGCTTTCCCTGTATCACACTGGACTCATGTTTATCCTGCTGGCAGAATTTAACAATACCCCTCCCCTTCCCCGACCACTGCCAGCATCCTGTTAGCTGGGTCCTGATCTTATCCCACCATATGTGACCTAAACCATGATAGGTTTTTAGCAATGTAAATTTGTTGCACTCTGGGGTTACCACACAATCACCTTCTCACCACATCCCATCTTTTTTTTGTACTGCTCTTGCCTGTTCCCAAATTTGCTTTTCCCTCTGAAGCCATCCCCTCTTATATCACTTTAAATCTTCCTCCTTAACCTCACTAATTGACACTATCTTTACTGGGACTGGACTAGATTCCTCCACAATGGCCTTAGTTGTCTGACAAGTGAAAGTATTTCCTTTTCCTCAGGAGTGTCCACCCTTCTGTGCATCTTAATCCTTATGATACCACTGCAGCTTCCTGGGGCAGTTTAGCAGTTTCAACTAACTCCTTCACCCTTTCTTCATGATGTACATCCTGATGAGGTTACATGCCATCACCTTGCCCAAGCTGCCATGTAATTAAATTCCAAGTGTGTATATGTTGTCTGTGAAAGTGTTGACCTCTGTCCCTCACCAAATTTAAGGGCCTCTGTTAGTCCTACCGCATCTGCTGACCTGTGGTCTGAGAATTTTCCTCTTGCTATTAAGTTCTCTCCTTTATCTACAACAGCTCATCCTGTTTGTAGACTACTGTCATAGTAGTTGTTTGACCCATCTACAAAACAGGTCAACACTTCACTCCTCTCTAAGAGTATTTCTCCTCCAATTGACTTGTCAGGTCATTGCAACAGCTCATAGACTCATGAGGGAGATCCATTCTGCCGTCGTTGAAGTGTCTGGGTTAATGAAACTATCCCTTATTATCTGTACCTGTTTGTCAGCACATAACAATACAGCCTCCCATTTCGCTCACCTGCTGTTATATATTGCCCATAGTTTCCCTGCCTCTACGAGAGTGAGATGTGTTCCAGACTATCTGACCCATCAGAGCAATAGCTTGCGTCACTTCAACAGCCCGAGTCACACAGTTTATTGCTTACGTACACCGATAGATTCCCACCTCGGGTCTCATGACAGAATAATATTCTGCAGGCCATAACTTGTCATATGTTCTTGACCTGCAATAGTTGTATAAAACTCCCTCTGGTTGTCACAAAAAAGATGGTGTTGTGGCGACCCATTTCCTGGCACATCCGAACCGGCTCACAATTAGCCAGCTTTCCGGCTAAGGCAGATAGCCTACGGGGGTGTGCGAGCACAGAGCTTTGGAGCCTCTGCGCCACGGGGGGCAGGTTGAGGGAGGCTTAAAAGTGAGGCTGAGGATTTCGAATAAAGTTTTTCCTTCGACTGCAGTTACCGACTCCATGTCGTAATTTTAGCGCTGCATGTAGCACACCGCTACAATTGGTGACCCCGACGGTCCAAACGATTTTTGGACCAGAAATGACCGACGCCGCCTCTGTTCATGCGGTTTCGTTGAAACTGCCGGGTTTCTGGACACAGCGCCCGGACCTATGGTTCCAGCAAGCCGAAGCCCAATTCCACGTTCGCCAGATCACCTCAGAAGACACCTGCTACTACTACGTGGTGAGCTCCCTCGACCAGGACACAGCGGCCCAGGTCGCGGAGTTTGTACAGTCGCACCCGGCAGACGGCAAGTACACGGAATTCAAAGCCCTGCTCCTCAGGACTTTCGGACTCTCACGGCGCGAGCGGGCTGCCCGGTTACTGTACCTGGATGGCTTGGGCGACAGACCTCCTTCGGCTTTAATGAATGAGATGTTGTCTCTGGCCGACGGACACACACCCTGCCTCCTGTTTGAGCAGGCATTCCTGGAGCAGCTGCCCGAGGACATACGCCTGCTGCTGTCTGACGCGGATTTCAGTGTCCCCCGGAAGGTGGCAGCCCGGGCGGACTTGCTGTGGAACGCCAAAAAGGTGAGTGGGGCGTCCACTGCACAGATCTCCCAGCCACGCAAACCAGCCCAGGCCCAGCCGCAGAGCCCGCCAACCCCCGGCCCAATGAACACTGGTGCTTCTACCACCAGCAGTGGGGTGCAGAAGCCCGCAGTTGTTGCCCGCCCTGCAAGTTCCCGGGAAACGCCAGGGCCAGCCGCCGCTGATGGCTACGGCGGCTGGCCATCGGGATAGCCTCCTGTATGTGTGGGACAGAAGGTCGGGACGCCGGTTTTTGGTCGACACTGGTGCCGAGATTAGCGTTTTACCTCTGACGAGTTACGACACCCGCAGCAGGGCACCGGGGTCCCCCCTAAGGGCCGTGAACAGCAGCACCTATGGCACCCGTCAGGTGAAGCTACAGTTCGGCTCCAGCCAGTTCATGTGGGACTTTACACTGGCCGCCGTAGCCCAACCGCTTCTGGGTGCGGATTTTTTGCGGGCTCACAGCCTACTGGTCGACCTGCCCAGGAAGAGACTGGTACACGCCGAGACCTTTCAGACGTTCTCCCTGGGTGCGGCCCAGTTGCCAGCCCCTCACCTCGGCTCCATCACGCTGTCCGACAACGACTTCACCAGGGTCCTGGCAGATTTCCCATCGGTTCTGGCACCGCAGTTCACAGCGGCCATGCCCCGACACGGCGTACAGCACCACATCCCGACCCAGGGACCACCCCTCCACGCCCGCGCTCGGCGGCTTCCCCCAGACAAGCTCCGACTGGCGAAGGAGGAGTTCCAGAGGATGGAGGAATTGGGGATCATCCGGCGGTTCGACAGCCCATGGGCCTCCCCCCTGCACATGGTGCCCAAAGCGACGGGAGGCTGGAGACCATGCAGCGACTACCGCAGGCTGAAGGAGGCTACCACACCGGACCTCTACCCTGTGCCACACATTCAGGACTTTGCAGCGAACCTGCACGGCACACGGATCTTCTCCAAGGTAGACCTCGTCCGAGGGTACCATCAAATCCCGATGCATCCTGACGACGTCCCCAAAACGGCTCTCATCACCCTGTTTGGCCTTTTTGAATTCCTCCGCATGCCGTTCGGCCTGAAGAATGCCGCACAGACGTTCCAGCGGTTAATGGACGCGGTGGGACAGGACCTGGACATTGCGTTCATCTATTTGGACGATATCCTCATAGCCAGCAGCAGTCGTCAGGAGCATCTGTCCCACCTCCGTCAACTCTGCGCCCGACTGAGTGAGTACGGTCTTACAATCAACCCCGCCAAATGCCAGTTCGGACTCAATACCATTGACTTCCTGGGCCACAGGATTACTAAAGACGGGGCAACCCCTCTGCCCGCTAAGGTAGATGCAGTCTGCCACTTCCCCCGACCCACCACAATCGAAGGCCTTCAGGAATTCGTAGGTATGGTCAATTACTACCACCGCTTCCTCCCTTCAGCTGCCCAGATCATGCGCCCCCTGTTCGCCCTGATGTCGGGTCCGAGCAAGGACATTACCTGGGACAAGGAGTCCGCCGCCGCTTTCGTTCAAACGAAGGAAGCTTTGGCGAACGCCGCAATGCTAGTACATCCCAGAATGGACGCCCCTACCACCCTCACAGTGGACGCATCTAACACGGCAGTCGGTGGGGTGCTGGAGCAGCTCATCGCAGGTCGCTGGCAACCCCTGGCGTTTTTCAGCAAACACCTGCGGCCACCCGAGCTCAAGTACAGTGCTTTCGACCGGGAACTGTTGGCGCTCTACCTGGCAATCCGGCATTTCAGGTACTTCCTAGAAGGTTGGACCTTCACCGCGTTCACGGACCACAAACCGCTTACCTTTGCGTTTACGAAAGCGTCCGACCCCTGGTCGTCCTGCCAGCAACGCCACCTGTCCTACATCTCTGAATACACGACGGATGTCCGGCACGTCTCAGGTAAGGACAATGTCATGGCCGATGCGCTCTCTCGCCCTACCGTTCATGCCCTTTCCCAAGGGGTAGACTTTGAGGCACTGGCAGAGGCACAGCAGGCAGATGAGGAGATTCCGAGTTACAGAACCGCAGTCTCCGGTTTGCAGCTCCAGGACCTCCCCGTAGGCCCGGGTGAGAGGACCCTACTCTGTGACGTCGCCACCGGCCAGCCCCGTCCCGTCGTCCTGACAGCCTGGCGGCGCTGTGTTTTTGACTCCATTCATAACTTGGCACATCCCTCCATCCGGACGACTATCCGGATGATTTCCAGCAGGTTCGTTTGGCACGGACTCCGCAAACAGGTCAGTGAATGGGCCAAAACGTGCATGCACTGCCAGACGGCCGAGGTGCAGCGGCACACCAAAGCCCCACCGCAGCAGTTCCATCCCGCCCACTGGTGTTTCGACCACATTCATGTGGATATCATGGGCCCCCTGCCAGTGTCACGCGGAGCGTGGCACCTCCTGACTATCGTGGACCAGTTCACAAGATGGCCAGAGGCAGTCCCGCTCACCGATACCACCTCCAAGTCTTGCGCCCGAGCCCTGATCACCACCTGGATATCTCGCTTTGGTGTACCGGCCCACATTACCTCTGACAGAGGCGCCCAGTTCACCTCCAGCCTGTGGTCAGCTATGGCCAGCCTTTTGGGGACTCAGCTGCACCACACAACTGCCTACCACCCACAGTCGAACGGGCTAGTGGAGCGTTTCCACCGTCACCTGAAGTCGGCCCTCATGGCCCGCCTGCGAGGAGCCAACTGGGCGGATGAGCTTCCCTGGGTCCTACTCGGCATCTGCACAGCGCCCAAAGACGACCTGCACACCTCGTCGGCCGAGTTGGTATACGGCGCGCCCCTGGTCGTCCCCGGGGAGTTCCTACCAGCCCCAAGGGGGCAAGAGTAAGAACCCGCAGCAGTCCTGGGCAGACTACGCGAGAAGCTCGGTAACCTGGCCCCCATACACACTTCACAGCATGGGCGGCACCCGACCTGCGTACCCAAAGACCTACAGAACTGTAAGTTTGTGTTTGTACGAAGGGGCGGGCATCGGCCGCCGCTGCAGCGGCCATACGAGGGGCCGTTTATGGTGCTCTGGAACAACGGGTCCACGTTCGTGCTGGACGTTGGGGGGAAAGAGGAGGTTTTCACGGTGGACCGCCTCAAACCGGCCCATGTGGACCTGGCGCAACCGGCCGAGTTTCCGGCACCTCGGCGCAGAGGCCGACCTCCCAAGCAGGTTCCGGCCCAGACTGTGGACATTGGGGGGTGTATCGCTGGTTCTGGGGGGGGGGGGGGGGTTTATGTGGCGACCCATTTCCTGGCACATCCGAACCGGCTCACAATTAGATAGCCTACGGGGGTTTGCGAGCACAGAGCTTTGGAGCCTCTGCGCCATGGGGGGCAGGTTGAGGGAGGCTTAAAAGTGAGGCTGAGGATTTCGAATAAAGTTTTTCCTTCGACTGCAGTTACCAACTCCGTGTCGTAATTTTAGCGCTGCATGTAGCACACCGCTATAGTGTGTTCATGTCCAGCAAGCCCAAAGCCAGTGCTGCAGCTAGGGTTTGCTTTGTGAAAAGGCCTGATCTAACTCTGGTGTCCATTCCACCTGTTCTTTCCCCTGTTTTCCTCCTCTTATGAGAACTTGCAGCGGTTTTGCGAACTCAGAATAATTTTCCACGAAACTGTGACATTAATTTAGGAGTCTTAAACTCTGGCAGATTCCCTTCACTGTGTATGTGCAGGGGAGTTTAAGAATTGCTTCTTTACATTCCTCAGGCATTACTTTCTCACCCTTTCTAATTTTGTATCCCAATTACACCACTTCATACTGTCCACATTGTACCTGGGGTGGGGGGGTTGCCTTCAGTCCCTCATTTTCAATCACCTGTAAAGCCCTCAAAACCACCTAAGTATGCTTTTTCTCTCCCAGAGGTGCAATTAGAATGCCATCCACAAATTGCTGAATACCACTACTGGCATCTGCCCAGGGAATAGGGGTGATTATTTTAGCCACACGTCGATGGAAAGTGATGGGACTATTATGGAAACCCAGAGGCAGCCTTGTCCAAGTATACTGCTGTCCTTGGAGGATAAAAGCTAACTTCTCCTGTCTATTGGGTTGTGCTGGAATTGCCCAAAAAACATTCACAATATCGACGACAGTAAAAATATCCTATTCCAGCCTCAGCCCATTCAAATTGACGGAGGGTTCACTACTCAGATATTCTCAAGTGGTGTATTTTTTCAGATAGGAATAATCAATGGTTATCCGGTTGGACTCATCTGGCTCCTGTACCGGCTGTAATGGGGAATTCATATAGAAAATGGTTTCTCAGATCACTCCTTGTTCCTGTAGTTCTGCGATTATCTTTACCACTGCAATCTCTGCTTTGAATTTAATGGGGTGTTGTCTGTCATGTGGGTGTGATGGGCCTTATATCTGAACAGGTATCACCTCAACAAGGCCACAGCCTTGTTTGTGAGTGGCCCACACCCAGGGATATGTTTTTGCAATAATACTGCTACCATCAAGGTTGTCCATTAAGTTCCTGACTCATGGTATATACAAATCATCACCAGTCCCCTTCTGCCACCAAGGGTGAGTCTTGACTCCTTCTGTCACATATGTCGCTTGATTTCATTTTGCATTCAAGCCCTCCCACAGCTGTCAAGCATCCTTGAGTGATTCAGCTTTGATCTGGAATTGCCACATTGCATGTGAGATGGCTTTCCAGAGGTCATACCTCTTCTATTTTACTTGGTCACAAGACCTGAACGCCACTAATCTGGCCCTCAGCAAATTATGTATCTCTCGGTTCATCCAGGGTTTCTGGTTCGGGAAGACTCTGAATGATTTTGTAGGGACACACTTGTCTACAACTGTTTTTATAAAGTTTGTGACAACCATGGCATATCATTCAGCACTCCCACAGCTGCTCCTCTACTTCCCCTGACCACCCCTCTGTTGTCCTTGTCTTTGGAGCCATGCTCTTTAGCATCTGCCTGGAGGTAGGAGGTCAGCCAGATGATCAGATTTTCCAGTATATAGTCTAGGGATTGAAGGTTAGGCATTCCTAATCCTAGTGGTGGAGTGTGTTGGGATCCCTGGTGCTGCAGGTAATACCCTAAAAGCTGATCTGCGCAGGAACTAAGGGCTTGTCTGGGGAGACCATCCAGAGCAGATGCTATCTGTGGGTCCGCTCAATATGAGGTTGGACTAGGACAGGCTCCTGTTGATGTTTACCATCACAAACCGGAAGCTGTTAACCATCTTGATCTCAGCTACTGTAGACAAGAGTGTGAGTACTGCCTTGCTTCCTGAAGTAGATGACCAGCAATCAGCAATGAGCAGCTTTTTTATTTCACTGATATTGAGGGAATTGTTTTTGTCATGACACCATACAACCCAAATGCTTCTCAATTCAAGGGATGGACATAGTGGTGTTCACAGGCAATGAAGTCATTATTATGTTGGTGGGCTGTGGCAATTGGAGCAATACAGTGATTGTCCTTGAGATCCCAGTTTTTCACAATTAAGTTTAATAATTTGTTTGAGCAGGGAAATGTTAGTGTATAATGATGTAGTGGTGGGTGTCTGTGTGGGTTGTAAGGAGAATGTAGAGAGGCCCCAGGGCGATAAAGGCAACTGAGTGAATGGGTAAGGATGTGGTAGGTTGCATACAAATGTGGAAAAATATGAACTCATGTACAATGGCAGGGGAAAAAACAAACAGAAAAATAGTTTTAAATTTGTGAAATACTTTGGTGTTCAGGTGAAATAGGATATTGTATAAGAAATCTTGGAATTTAACCTGCAGCAAGCAATCATCAGATTAACCAATATAGTATGTTGGTCTTTATAGAGTCATAGAGCACAGCACAGAAACAGGCCCTTTGGCCCATCTAGTTCATGCCAAAACTATTTAAACTGCCTAGTCCCATTGACCTCCATACACCCACCATCCATGTACCTATCCAAACTTCACTGAAATGTTGAAATCGAGGTTACATGCATCACATGTGCTGGAAGCTCATTCCACACTCTCATGACCCTCTGAGTGAAGAGGTTTCTCCTCATGTTCACCTTAAACTTTTCACCTTTCACCCTTACCCCTTGACCTCTAGTTGTTGTCCCACCCAACCTCAGGGTAAATGCAAGCTGGCTTTTTCATTATCTCCAGCCCTCATAATTTTGTATACCTCTGCCAAATCTCCCCTGAATCCTGAACATTCTAAGGAATTAAATCTTAACCTATCCAATCTTTCCTTATAACTTAGGTTCTCCAGTAGGCTGATCCAGATCCCACTACAAGCCATAACAAACTTCCTTGCTGTCCACTACGCCTGTAATCTTGGGGTCATCTGCAAATTTGCTGATCCAGTTGACCACATTATCAGCCTGATCGCTGATATTGATGACAAACAATAATGGACCCTGCACTAGTCACAGGCCTCCAGTCAGAGAGGCCTACTCTACTACCACTCTCTGGCTTTGCCCACAAAGCCAATATCTAATCCAATTTACTACCTCATCTTGAATGCCAAGTGACTGAACCTTCTTGAACAACATCCTATGCCTTGCTGAAGTCCAAGTAGACAACACCCACCACCTTGCCTTCATCTACTTTTCTGGTATCTTACTGGAAAAACTATAAGATTGGTTAAATGTGACCTATCACACACAAAGCTATGCTGAATATCTTTAACTAGTCCATGTCTATCTAAATGCTTATATATCTGTCCCCTTAGAATGCCTTCCAATAGCAATCCCACAACTGATGTCAGAATCACTGGCCTTTAACTTCCTGGTTATGTTTAGAGCCTTTCTTAAGCAATGGGACAACATTAGCTATCCTCCAATCCTCTGGTACCTTTCCTGTTGCGAAGGATACTTTTAATATCTGTACTAGGGTGCCACCAATTTCTACACTTGCCTCCCATAGGGTCCGAGTGAACACTTTGTCAGCCCTGGGGATTTATCCACCTTGATTTGTCTCAGGAGAGCAAACACTTCCTACTCTGTAATCTGTACAGGATTCATGAAGTTGATGCTGCTTTGTTTCACTTCTGTAGATACTGTGTTCTCCTCCAGAGTAAATACAGATGCAAAAAATATATATATTTAAGATCTGCTCCATCTGTTTTGTCTCCATACATGGACTACCATTCCGGTCTCCCTGAGGATCAATTTTGTCCATTCCAATCCTTTTTTTCGTAACACACCTGTAGAATCCCTTAGGATTCTCCTTCACATTGCCTCCTAGCGAATTCCATGCCTTCTTTCAGCCCTCCTGATTTATTTCTTGTAGTCTCTTACATTTCTTATACTCCATAAGCACCTCATTTGTTCCTACTTGTCTATAACTGCTCTGCAATTCCTTTTTCCTTAAATTTGGCCTCAATATCCCTTGAAAACCGAGGTTACTTATGCTTGTTTACCTTTTATTTTGAAAGACCTATACAAACTTTGCACTCTTAAAATATCACTTTTGAAGGCCTCCCACTTACCAAGTACATCTTTGCCAGAGAACAGCCTGTCCCAACCCACACCTGCCAGATCACTTCTGGTCAAAACTGGACTTTCTCCAAGTTAAAATCTCAACCCAGAAACAAGTCCTGTCTTTTTCGGTATTTATTTTGAAACTTATGGTGTTATGATAACTAGATGCAAAGTGCTCTCCTACTCAAACTTTTGTCACCTGCCCTGTCTCATTCCATAATACGAGGCAAACAATTGCACACTCTCGTGTTGGGACCTACACGCACTGATTAAGGAAACTCTCCCGAACATATTCAGATTCAGTTTATCGTCATTTAGAAACCACAAATGCAATGCAGTTAAAAAATGAGACAACATTCGCCCAGAATGATATCACAAAAGCATATGACAAAGCAGACTACACTAGAAAATCCACATAACATTTGGCAGTCCCCAATCCAGAGTCCGGAGAGGCTGCTGTGTATTAATATCACGCTACTGTCTCAGCGCGTTCCCAGGAAAGGCGCTCCAAATCCACCAGACAAAAACAAGACCAAAAACTAAAGCTACAAGACCTGCACAAAACCACATAATTACAATATATAGTTACAACAGTGCAAACAATAGCATAATTGATAAAAAACAGACTATGGGCACAGTAAAAATAGTCCAAGATGTTAAAGGACTGTAAGTTCAAAAGAAAAAACAAGTCCCCAGGGTCCCAACAGACTCGCCATCCCACGCCGGCGGCAGAAGGGAGTACCCCCGCTATGGACTTCCAAGGCACCGCCCGACTCAGCCTCGCAGACGCAGCACACAATGGAAGCTCCGTCGAAACCAGCCTCACAGACACAGCGCACACCGAAAGCGACCTTTGTCCGTCGAATCTCCGAGCCGACGACCATCCCCTCCGGCACAGCTTCTCCGAGCACCATCCTCTGCCGAGCGTATTAAGATGCCCCCTCAAACGGCCATCGGCAACGCAACCCCGAGGACTGGGGGCCTGTTCTTCCCAGCAGAGTCCCGGACCTCACAGCAGCAGCAGCAATGAAGGTCTTCCTGGAATTTCCCGATGTTTCACCATGCTTCCACGCCCATTTTCAATCGATTATGATTGCACACAGCACCCCACTTCACAA
The DNA here is from genome assembly GCF_030144855.1 of Hypanus sabinus. Lineage (NCBI taxonomy): Eukaryota > Metazoa > Chordata > Chondrichthyes > Myliobatiformes > Dasyatidae > Hypanus > Hypanus sabinus. The sequence continues at coordinate 70,600,127 of NC_082713.1, read as the reverse complement.
ATAACAGATAATCAGTTCCGGAGTGGCCACTGCAAGCTGCGTCGCGCCGCCATTTTGGATTTATATTTGACAAACTCTATCCCATTTAGTTCTTTTACAGAATGGTAGTCCCAGTCAACATATGGAACATTAAATTTGCCTAGCATAGCAACATAATGTTTCTTGTAACAGTCGGTGAACTCTTTAATAATTTACTTCTCTAAATCCCACAGATTGTTGGGTGGTCTGTAGTATAGTCCCATTAACGTGATCATAGATTTCTATTCCTCAGTTCCACGCTAGATGAGTTCTCCATTCTGTTGTGATGGATACTGCCTTGACATTTTCCCTGACTAGTAACACTACCCCTCCTCCTTTAATCCCTCCAGCCCAAAACAAGGGAACCTTGGAATATGGAACAGCCAGTCCTGCTCCTCCTGCAGCCAAGTCTCACTAATGGCTACAATATCATAATTCTAGGTACTTATCCATCCATCCGCTGAGCTCATCTGCCTTTCCTACAATACTCCTTGCATTGAAATATACACAGCTCAGGACACTAGTCGCACCAGGTTCAACCTTTTGATTCCTGACTGTCTGAGGTCTTTGCGACATCTGTCTCCACAACCTCTCCATTAACTGCTCTGGCATTTTGGTTTCCATCCCTTGCAACTCTAGTTTAAACCCCACCATGCAGCATTAACAAATCTTCCTGCTAGATATTAATCTCCCTCTAGTTCTGGTGCAATCTGTTCCTTCTGTACAGGTCCCACTTTCCCTGGAAGAGAGCCCAATGATCCAAATATCCTGTGCCCTCCCTCCCACACCAACTCCTTTGCCATGTATTAAACTGTATAATCTACCTAGTTCTGGCCTCACTAGCACATAGCACAGGTAGCGATCCTGAGATCACAACCCTGGAGGTCCTGCCCTTGAAATCAGCGCCTAACTCCCTGAACTCCCTTTGCAGAACCTTATCATTCTTCCTATCTATGTCATTGGTACCACAACATCTGGCTATTCACCATCCCATTTAAGACTGCCAAGCAGACGTGGACCCTGGCACTAGGGTGGCAACATACCATTCATGATTGTTTTCACCCAAAAAAGCCTCCTTTCTTTTCCCCTAACTAACAAATCCCTGAACACCATAGTTTGTCTCTTCTCTCCTCTTCCTTTCTGAATTGCAAAGTCAGATTCAGTGCCAGAGACCCAGCCACTGTGACTTTCCTCTTCTGAGTCATACTCCCAACAGTATCCAATGTGAGGGGAATGGCCACAAGAGTACTTTGCACAGGCTGTTTAACCCTTTTTCTCTTCCTGACTGTCATCCAGTTTCCTGTGTCTGGTTTTACTATTATTAAAAAGAAAAGAATTTTCCACTCAGGAGCAATGATGTCCTATCTATCACCACCCTAGCCTCTCGAATAATCTGGAGTTTATCCAGTTCCAGCTTCAATTCCTTAACACAGATTGGTGGAAGCTGCAGCTGGATGTACTTCTCGCAGTTGTAGTTGTCCAGGACACTTGAGGTCTCCCTGCCTTCCCATATCCTGCAAGAGGAGCATTCCACTATCCTGCCTGGCATCTCGACTGTTCTAACTGAGCAAGTGTAAAAGGAGTTGGACACAGAAGGAAAGATCTTTCACTGGAACTTATTGCCCTGGTAAGTTGCAATGTTGCTTCCCTGCCTCAGAAAAGATATACAGTTGATTCTGGTTAATTGGGACACAATGGCACCAGTACATTTTGCCCTAATTGGGTGTCCCAATTAGCCAAAATTTCAAAGAAATAGTTAAAATGAAAAAAAAGACAAATTACTGCTTAACTGAGTAACAATTAATGCATTTAAATGAATTGCAGAGCAAATTAGAACACTGAGGAATAAGAGAGGTATGACCACGCTAATGGGTCTATATCAAAGTCCGCAGAATTTAATGGAACAGATTTGGAGAGAGATCACAGAACATTGCAAGAAACATAAATTTGATATAGTAGGTAATACTAATTTTCCATATTTTGACTGTAAATCTCATACTGTAAAGGCACTAGATGGGATAGAGTTTGTCAAATGTATTCAGCAATGTTTACTTAATCATTGTATAGAAATTCCAATGAGAGAGTGTACGATACCTGATCTGCGATTAGGGAATGAGATAGGGCAGGTGATAGAAGTTTGTGTAGGGAAACACTTTGCATCTAGTGATCATAATGCCATTTCCTTCAAAGTAAAATGGAAAAAGATAGGTTTGGTCTGCAGGTTGAGATTTTAATTTGTAATGTTATGATCCCAGCCCCCTCCTTTGTGAGAATCACAAGAGCACCCGTCGAAAGGGGGGGGGGGGTCAGTAGACCCAGTCGGAGAGAGAGAGAGAGACGTGCCAAATTGCAGGTACCACCAGGGATACAGAATAAAGACAACAGCGACTATTGTCTCATGGAGACCACGTGAAAAGCCCTCGGGCAAGGTGGGCTGGTTGAGAGAGAGATTGCATCATCACAACCTGATTGACACCTGCGACCCCGTGAGGAAGTATAAAGGAGAGTCTCAGGGGGACAGCCCCTCAGACGCACCCAGAAGACATGAGATTGTTCCTGCAGCAGCGGGAAGCCGTTCTGAAGGAAGCCATGTGCGTTAGATTCCGGGATTGGAATCTGTGGCTGGAATCACAGAAATCTGCTTTTAACTAACATCGGGGAGAGGAAACCAACGCTCCCCCGATTTCACGGAAGATTCATCGAGACTCGGCAAGTTCTTTCTCTTCTCCCCCAATCTCTCTCTCTCGGTCGCCCCACGTGAAACCCAGCGATTTTCAAAGGGCTGAGGCCTGCAGACTTTCAGAGTGACTTTTATATTTCCAACGGACAATCTATTAACCCCTAGACACCAGCAGAGCTCACTTCTTAATGATGATTATTACTATACCCGCGCTTTAGATTGAATGTTGACGATGTGCACTATCTGAATGTATGTATTAACCCTACTTTTGTGTCCCTTTATAAATAAAAACATTTGAAAATAGTGACAACAGACTTCAACAGACCTCTCTATTGTTGCTGGTAAGTTATCCAGTTACGGGATTCGTAACAGTAAAAAGGCCAATTTTGATGATATCACAATTAATCTAGCAACTATGGATTGGGACAGGCTGTTTTCTGGAAAATATGTGCTATACTTGGTAAGTGAGATGCCTTCCAAAGTGAAATTTTGAGAGTACAAGGCTTGCATGTGCCTGTCAGAATAAAAGGTAAAGGTAACAGATGTAGGGAACCTCGGTTTCCAAGAGATATTAAGGCCCTGATTAAGAAAAAAAAAAGTGCAAAATAGGTGTAGCAGGTATACATAGATAGGAACAAAAGAGAATAAGAATTGCAATAGAACAGTTCTGGTTGCACCACTGCAGGAAGGATGTTGAGGTTTTGGAGAGAGTGCAGAAGAGGTTTACCAGGATGCTGCCTGGTTTAGAGGGCACGTGCTACCACGAGAGGCTGGATACACATGAATTGTTTTCTCTAGAGTGGCAGAGACTGAGGGGAGATCTGATAGAGGTTTACAAAATTATCAGAGGTACAGATAGAGTGGACAGGAAGTTTCTGTTTCCTCGGATTGAAATGCCTAATATGAGAGGGAATGCATTGAAGGTGAGTGGGGTAGGTTCAAGTGGGATGTGAGGGGTAACATTTTGATATGAGAATCATGGATGCCTGGAATGTGCTGCCTGGTATGCTGGCAGAGGAAAATACTTCAGAGGTTTTTAAAAAGATGCTCAGATAGGCTCATGGATGTAAGGAGGATGGAGGGATATGGAAATTATGTAAGCAGGAGCAATTAGTGTTTGAGGTATTTTTGATTTGCTTCATAGCTGGTTCAGAGCAACATTGAGGACTGAATGGCCTCTTCCTGTGCTGTTCTGTTCTGTGTTCTGTCCTAAAGAAATCAGGAGGGCTAAAAGAAGTCATGGTGAAGGAGAATCCTAAGGGATTCTACAGATACGTTTAGAGCAAAAGGATTACAAGGGACAAAATAGGTCCTCTGGAAGATCAGAATAGGAAACAATGCGTGGAGCCAAATGAGATGGAGGGGATCTGAAATGGATTTCCTACGTCTGTATTTACTCAGGAGATGGACACAGCGTCTATAAAAATGAGGTAAAACAGCAGCAAGGTCATGGACCCTATACAGATGACAGAGGTCGAGGTATTTGCTGTCTTGAGGCAAATAAATGAGTTTGGATGAATTGCTAGGACCTGACAAGGAATTTCTTCAGACACTTTGGGAGGCAAGTACAGAAATTGTAGGGGGCTAGCAGAGATATTTAAATCATCCTTAGTGACAGCTGAGACACTGGAGGATTGGATGATAGCCAAAGTTGTTCTGGTGTTTAAAAAAGTCTCTGAAATAAACCAGAGAAAGATAGGCCCGTGACCCTGACACCAGTAGAAATATTATTTGAAATTATTGTAAGGGACTGGATATATGGGTATTTGGACAGGTACTCTTTAGAGTTTGTCAGCATGGTTTTGTGTGTGATAGATGGCGGCTAACTAATATTATAGAGATTTTCAAGGAAGTTATCAGGAAAGTTGATGAAGGCAAGGTAGCGTATTTGTCTACATGAACTTTAGCAAGACATTTGACAAGGTACTGCATGGGAAGTTGGTCAAGAAATTTCAGTCTCTTGGCATTCAAGATGAGGTAGTAAATTGGATTAGACATTGGTTTTGTGGGGAAAACTGGAGAGTGGTATTGGATGGTTGCCTTTTTGGAGGCCTATAACTAGTGGAGTGCCACAGGGATTAGTGTTGGGTCCTTTGTTATTTGTCATCTATATCAATGATTTGCATGATTGTGTTGTTAACTGGATGAGCAAGTTTGTCGATGACACCAAATTGGGGGTGTAGCAAACAGCGAGAAAGGCTATTAGAGCTTGCAGAGGATCTGGACCAGCTGGAAAAATGGCCTGAAAAATGGCAGCTGGAATTTAATGCAGACAAGTGTGAGATGTTGTACTTCACAGTTAATGGTAGGGCACTGTGGCACAGGTAGATAGGATTGTAAAGAAAGCTTTTGGCACATTGGCTTTCATAAATCAAAATACTGAGTACAGGAGATGGATTGTGATGTTGAAGTTGTGTAAGACGTTGGTGAGGCCTCATTTGGAGTATTGTGTGCAGATTTGGTCACCTACCTACAGGAAAGATGTAAGTAAAGTTGTAAGTGTACAAAGAAAATTTACAAGGATATTGCAGGGACTGGAGGACCTGTGCAATAGGGAAAGACTGAATAGTTTTGGACTTTATTTCTGGAATATAGAAGATATAAGGGAAATTTGACAGAGGAATACAAAATTATGAGAGGTATAGATAGGGTAAATGCAAGCAGCCTTTTTCCACAAAGGTTGGGTGAAGGATGAAAGGTGAAAAGTTTAAGAGGAATATGAGGGGAATTTTCTTCACTCAGAGGGTTGTTAGAGTGTGGAGTGAGCTGCCAGTACAAGTGGTGCATGTGTGTTTCATTTCAATGTTTAAGAGAAGTTTGGATAGGTACATGAATGGTAGGGGTATGGAGCTATAGTCCAGGTGCAGGTCGATGGGACTAGGCAGCTTAAATGCTTTGGCGTGGACTAGATGGGCTGAAGGGACTGTTACTGTGATGTAGTTTTCTATGACCCTATGACTACCAATATCTCAACTAAAAAACTGTGTATTAGTTCGTAAAAGTTATTGACAGAGGTATTCATCTCCAGTGTACCCTTGATTGACTGGAGATGAACCATGTCAGCACAAACACCTAGTGCAGATAATGGACTGCCTTCATACAATGTTTTAGATGACTGCATCCTCCAAATCATTTTCATTGTAACATTCAAGATGATTGTTGAAAACCTTCATAACTCCTAACTTGTTGAAGTAGTGAAATCATTTTACTTTAACTCCCTGTCATTACTGACATCCCTATGCCTGAATGATTGAAACTGCAGTGAGTGAAACAGTTCTGAATTGTCTTACTGCTTATTTCTCACCAACCATCACAAAGAAAAATCAGTACTTTTCGAACACAAACACACACAGTTGTTGCTATTTAAAAACTGATCGCCCTAAGCATAGATTAGTGTCTAACAGCCATACAAGTGCATGCGACTGATGCTAGTTCGAGACTGTTTAACAGCAGCCTCCTGCACCAATGAAGCAGCATAGTGTCCCAAATAAATGAAAGGAATCCCAGCTGTTCTCTTGATTTAGTTTTTGTTCTTTATGAATTGTCCCAAATTAACGGCTGCCACAACTAACTGATGGCCCAATTAACTGGACTCAAAGGTACTTGCAATCGATGGAGTGCAAAGAAACTATGCCAAGTTTATTCCTAGGATGATGGCTTTGTGTTGTGATGGGAGATTAAGCAGATTGAAGAGTGAAAGTTGAAGCCCAGGATTAAATACTATTGTATTTGGAAGAAGGAAAGGTGATTGTATTGAAGTATACAAAATTCTAATGTGCTGGACAGGAAAGATGGAGTGTGACTGGAATCAAGAATCACACTAGGAATAGAAATTAACCATGCAGGACAAAAATAGAAGAGATTGTGGAATTTTTGGAATTCCTTCCTCGTAGACCAGCAACAATTTTATTGAATTCTGAAGTGCACATGTGGTGTGAATGATCTATTCCTGCTCCTGCTCTATGTGTTCCTTCTCTTTTTCTTCTGGTAGTCTCCAGAACAATCTTGAAATCAGCACAATTCTGAAAATAAACAGCAATTCATTCAGAACAGTCATTTGAATAAAATAGTGACATATTTAGTATTCTTTATGTAAATATGTTTCAACAAGAAACATACACTCAAAAGCAGCAAAGCCAAAGAGCTGATTATCAACAGCATGAAGGTAAAACTGGAGGTCCATGAGCCAGTTTTCATTAGAGCAGGGGTTCCTAACTTATTTTATGCCATGGAGTAATGTCATTAAGTAAGCAGTCCGTGGACCACATGTTGGGAACCCCTGCATTAGAGGAACAGAGATGGAAAGGATCAATAGTTTTAAATTCTTTGACTTTAAAAAATCAGAGGACCTGTTCTGGGACCAGCATACAAGCACCATCACAAAGAATTCCCAACAGCACCTCTGCTTTCTTAGAAATTTGTGTAGAGTTGTCATGCCACCAAAATCTTCTATAGATGCACCTCTGCTCTTATTACAGCCTGGTATGGAAACACCAATGTCCAGGAATGGAAATGGCTACTGAAAATGGTGAATGCGGCCTAGTTCTCAGAAGCAAAGCCCTACCCAACATTGAGTCACTGACAATGCACACAAAATGCTGGTGGAGCACAGCAGGCCAGGCAGCATCTATAAGGAGGAGGAAGCAACCTCCATCATCAATGACTCCCACCATCCAGACCACCTTCTCTCTGCTACTATTGTAGCCTTAGGTCCCACACCACCAGGTTCGGGAACAGTTATTACCCTGCAACCAACAGCCTCCTGAACCAACTTGGACAACTTCAATCACCACAACTCTGAACTGATTCTAAATCCAACAGATTTACTTTCAAGGACTCTTTACGACTCTTGTTCTCAGTATTTTTTTATTTGCACAGTCTGTCTTCTTCCGAACATTGACTATTTGTCAGTCAGTGTCCATGTACATTTTGCTCTGTGAAGTTCTATTGTATTACTCTTGTTTCCTATAAATACCTATAGAAAATTTACCTTAAGACAGGAACATATACATGCATTACAATAAATTTACTTTAAATATTTAACATTGAAATGTATAATATTCCCTATCACTATAAGAGACGGAGTAACAAATTAAGAAATGTTGATTATATTACTGAACTGTATCCATTTGTGAGTGATATATTTCGTATTACTGCTTTGCTGTGTGCAATTGGACAGTTGAAACTTCGATTTTATTTTCATTCAAAGGTCTTACTACAGGCTGAAGGCTTCCTTCTGATAGTCAAAGGTATATGTAATACTAAATGTGGATTTGATGTCATTTACACAAAATGCTCTAATCTCAAAATTATTTTTATGACAAAATATCATAAGTTACGTCAGTGGCAGACGGCCTGGCTATCTGGCTGCAGACTTCTCTGCCAATTACTGGAAACACAGTGCAGTACTCTCATTCTTTATAACAAGGGTGACTGGTCAGGTTGATTGTATATTATTAACTGTTGTAATTCTTTTTTCTTCACCAAGTTAGAGAGATGATGGAATGAAAAATGAATCAAGGTTATGTAAGGCTTTTAACTCAAGATTCTGGAGCTGGTTAACACTTCAAAATCCTTAACGTGGAATTGAGGAGTGTGAGATCTTCACAGTCACCACCCTGTGAAGAGAATTAGAACAGTGTCATGTTTCTAGATTTTAAAATTGGCAATGGTGGAAGAAGACAATGGAAGGATAGGAAAACACCATTGTTGAAATTTATTTAAAGAATTCACAAATAACTTAGAAAGGATCAAAGACGTGGATGGATGTTGCGGCAGAAATCTGATTGTGATTGTGTAATATATTAAAAACATCAGCATTACAGTTTTGAAAATACACCTTGGAGGGAAATATGCTGCCTACTATCTTTAAGCCATACTGAATTTTTGTCGCGTACAGCCAGATACTTTCTGCTCTGTGAACTGCTGTTACAATTTGGCATGGTTTGAGTATTAAACGTGCCTAGCGACATCATACTGGAGCATAAAAAAGAAATAAATAAGCATCATCAAGCACATATGACCCAGGTCAAAGGTGGCTACATAACACTGCATCAGTCTGGAGTCTATGGTAGAAACAAGTCTGAGCCACCTGTCATAGCATCTGACATGACTGATGAGACCAATATTGGATCTGTAGAATGTGCTACTGCTAGGCTGGGCATCAGCTGCCCAAGTTTAATGGTGTGTTTGGGATATTATGTGCTTCTGCTGTCTGTACATGATCTCTGTGTAGTAGAGGCTTGAAGTAGTCAGTACCTTCTTGGAGGCTCCTTCTGCATTTAGAGCAGTTATAAGACCGGGATTTCCATGAATTGGTGAGGACATTACACTTTTCAAAGAGATTTTGAAAATGTTCTTGAAAGTACACTTTTAGCATGCATCTGAAACTTTCGTGCTGAAGTAGAAAAGATTGCTTGTTTCAAGAGTGTTGGTGTCAGGTATGTAGACAATAGGACATCCCCTGGGAGCTGTCTTAGCTATGGCAGAGTCTTGAAGCTGGATTTGTTGTTCTGTGAATGGGCACTAACATTATCCCTTCAGCCGATGGGGTGCTTACTGTGGACTATCCAAGTTTCAACAAGATGCCAGCTGTTTTATAAACCAGTTTTTGTCAGATTTGAGGTCTTGGTCTTCAAACACTCTCCCCCCTTGATCATCATGTGGCAGATCACAGGGAGGCTGTTTCATCATACCTGCTTTTGAACTTATCTTCATTCTGGAAGATAGTCACTTTACAACATATCTGAGATGAGTGAAGTGAAGACATGAATTCTCAACAGACATACTTTTTTCAACAATTGCCTTGGAAGTAGGTATGCTCCAGGGGCCTTTTTTTCTGCTTTCAACTTCTGTATGAACTTTCTTTCCTATTACTGGCCTGGGGCTAGATTCAGCAGATAACGTCCTATGCAATGAGTAAGGGATGCAGAAGGGCAGACATTCACTTTAAGAAGATCTTTGGAGTGTTCGCTCCTGCAAATAATGAGGTCTTGTCCAGTCTTGACACTCTGAAGGTTGGGTTGTTGGGTGCTTAGACTGTAGATGGTCTTGACAGCACAGTGGAATCTTCACATTTAAAAGAAAACTATTTTAAGGATACAGTGCAGAACAGGCTATTCCAGCTCACTTTGTTTAGCCACCTTCCTATTTAACCCCAGGACAATATCCAATGACCAATTAACCTACTAACCAGTATGTCTTTGGAGAAAACCAGAGCACTCAAAAAAACCCCACAAGCTCACGGGAATAACGTACAAACTTTCTTACAGATAATGCCAGAATGAACTCTGAACTCTGACGCCCTGTGCTGTAGTGGCATCATGCTAACCACTGTCCTACAGTGGCGCCAGCAGTCCTAATTGTAGACATTGACTAATTGTTAGATCTCCTGCCATCATTCTAGCTCTTGAGCTCAGGAGATTATTTTTGGGCAGCAGCCTTCAGATACTTGCAGTCCCAGAACAGCTTGTGTTCATGATAAATTAAGTGCTGGATTTCATTAGCATTCTCACTATGCAAGCCAGGAAAAGCCAGGAGTCTTTTTTCACAGGTGAGATTTCAGGGCTGACCAGGCACTGGGAACAATTTGCAGCTCTGGTTGGATGTCTGTGAGCTACAGATTTATCATTTTTGCAGGGTTTCTAAGTCTTTTGCCATTCCTCCTGTTTTCTCTTGCTGTTTCAGTTACATAGAAGGGTGATCGAGATGTCTGAAAGGAATTGTCTGTGGCCAGACAGCGGATATTGAAACCTGTGATGGTCATTCTGACTTGGACAATAATGACATCAAACAAGTACCGGTGCCTGCCATATGCCAAGTAACAACAGTGGGGAGAAAAGTGTGAGACCAATTAGAGAATTTAAAGAGCTGGTACAGCCAAAGCTGGAAACCTAATTGTAATTTTTATCTTCATTCCAAAGAAAGGATGTATACTTGCTTGTTAGCTTGTTGCTTGTTAAATAAGTTGATTTATTGAGCAAGAAGGAGACGTGAAAGAACATATGGGGGTAGTGGGAAAATCAAGGTCATTTTCACAGTGGCAAACTATGACTAGTGGATTCCACAGGGATTGTTCCTAGGCCTTCAGCTTTTCATAATTTATATTACTTACTTAGATTAAATTAATTACCTAATTAATTACTTGGATGAAAAGATATAGCCAAGTGTGCTGAGGATACAAAGATAGGTGTGAATGTGAGTTGTGAGGAGATAAAGAAGCTGCAGACATGTGGAAAGATTAAACTGACAGGCAAGGAAGTGTCAATTTGACTCTATTGAGGAAAAATGTGAGGTCAGATGATTTGATAGGAAGAATAAAAGATCAGATATTTTTCAGTGGCAAGAAAAAAAGTAAAGATTTTTGTATGGAACAATCTAAAATGTTGTTTCAAGAGATGCAGCAGTTAAGAAAGGAGGATGGCTAATGGTATTCTAGTCTTATTGAAAGAGCATTCAATTGTATAAGTGAGGAAGTTGGGCTGAGGTTGTTCTGGGATTTCACCTTTATTCCTGAAGGAAGATGTGCTTACATTGGAGTCACTGCAACTTAGCTTTACTTGGATGATTCCTGAGTTGAGGACTTGTCCTATGAGAAGAGGTTGAATGAATTCAGCTGGACTTTAGAAAAAAGAGAGGCCATCTCATTGAGACACAAGATTCTAAGAGGGATTAATGGGGCAAATGAATGATTGGAGGCTGGATTGTCTGAAATAAGGCATAATGTATTGATGAGGGAGAGAGGTAAAAGACCATTTAGGGGCTGAGATGAGAAGATTTTTCACACATCATGTTACAAATGTTCAGAATGCTTTGGGAGATTAGTCACAGTATATCCAGACCTAAGTTTGATTTTTTGATTCTGTATGAAGTACGGAATATAGAGAATGGATGATGGACTGACTGAGTCACAGGATCAGCTGTGATCTTGCTGTACATTGAAGGATCCCTTTTGTTGTAACGTGAGTATTATTAAAAGTAAGTTAATACTAATTGGGAAGCTGGTGGTAGCAAGAGGCGGGATCCGGGGTTGGTGGGGTCTTTACTTCCGCTCTTTTTACTCCCAGAATGCATTGTATATAGTTCCTCCACCCAGGCCGCACGAGGTACCTGGAAGCCTTGGTATTGTAAATCTCATTTGCCGTCCCAGATAAAGAGGCTCTTTTGGCCATCAAGTTGTCGAGTGGTCTTTTTGTAAAGTAGAAGTTACCATATATTTTTGGCGATGAGGTGAACTGGTTTTGTGGACGGGTTGGCCCCGTTTTCGATCAGGAGCTGTGAGCTGGCAAGGAGCCTCGTGTTTGGATGGCTGCGTTCAGAACGGTCGGTGTGTTCGAACAGCAAATCGAGGACTGGCTGGAGTACAAGGAAAGGTTGAGCCACTTTTTCTGTGCTAATGGAATTACTGAGGAGGCTAAGAAGCGCTCTATTCTCTTGAGTGTGTGTGGGGTAAAGACATACAAGCTGATATGGAACTTAGCTACACCGCGGAAACCGGGAGAAATTCCATACCATATAACCATATAACAATCACAGCACGGAAACAGGCCATCTTGGCCCTCCTAGTCCGTGCCGAACCCTTAATCTCACCTAGTCCCACCTACCCGCACTCAGCCCATAACCCTCCACTCCTTTCCTGTCCATATACCTATCCAATTTTACCTTAAATGACACATACGACGAACTGGTCAAGCTTGTGGGGAACCACCACTATCTGAAGCCTTCGGTGATAGTTCAACGGTTCAAGTTTCACAGCCACGTCCGAAAGCCAGGTCAGTCTGTGGGTGATTTTGTGTCCGACCTTCGGCAGCTGTTGGAGCATTGCGATTTCGGAGCCGTGTTGGATGACATGCTCCGTGATAGGTTAGTATGCGTCATTAATAATGACGCTGTACAATGCCGCTTGTTGGGGGGAAACCCCACCGTTGACTTCCAAGAAAGTCCTAGAGATTGCCCAAGGCACAGAGTTGGCTGCTGATAATGCCAAGGATATACAGAAAGGATATGGGGGGTCGCAGTCGGCAGCAGTGCTCCAAGTCAGGACGGAGACTGGTAGACAGGAAAAGTGGGTGGAATGTTTTCGGTGTGGAGGAACGCACCATGCAAGAGTTTGTAAATTCAACTGTCTGCCATGCTTGTGGCAAGAAGGGACATTTAGTTAAAAAGTACAGGAGCAGCTAAGGGGGCCAGCTTTCTCCCTAACTATCCTATTACTATTAAAATATCTATGGAAACTTTCAGAATTGTTCCTAGCCATTGCTGCCAGACCTTTTATGTATCATTCCTTTGCCGTCCTGATTTCTGTCTAGAGTATTTTTAATCCTTTTATAGACATCAGACACAAGTTTCAGTAAGACATTGGTAGGGGCAGTACGGAGAAGCTGTTTTCATGCTGGTGAATCTAAATTTTGAAGTATAGTCACTCTGAACACAGGATCTAATCTATTCTGAGAATATATTTTTCTCAGAATATTGTGAATCTTTGGATTCTGCCCCCAGGTCATTGCCTGTGCTGCTGTTGAGTATACTCAAGTTGAGAACTATAAATTTATGAACACCAAGGAAACTTAGTGGATTTTGGAGTAGATAGAAAAGAGATTATGGTGAAGGATCAGCTGTGTTGGTACTGAAAGGCACAGAAGGCTTGAAGATCCATATGGACTACCTTTGTTGCTGTTTACATAAAATGAACCAAAGATTCTCTTCTGCTCTATATTTCATTTATTACTACCTCAGTCTTCAAACAGCGCATTAGGAGTTGGATGTCAGAAGGTGCATATAAAGTAAGTGTAGCTTAACGTAAGGATATTCTGTGCAGCACCTTTTCAATCTAAGGGAAGCCATGCCAAGCAGTGACGATCAGCCAACAAATCTAGCTGCTGGTCTGCCTTTAACAAAATAAATTTTAAGTGCAGAAAGGAGAGTGTCTTGCAATAAATAGTTATTTCTATTATTAATTTACTCAAAATTTTCAGTGTAGTTTGGCTGACATTGGATAGCAATGTTAGGAATCAAACAGTATGTTATGTTTCTGGATAGTTGCAGTCCTAATAGCAGTGGCATGTCAGTGTAATAGCAATACACAATAAATTGCATCATCTCTGATTAATAAAATTGGCAACACTAGAATTCAAACTGACTTTATTTGCTTATGATAAATGATATTAAGTGAACCTTCACACTCTGACAAATTAACTCTAGGCATGGAGAATTTCTTTTATTGCTTTGAAGTTCTTTACTTATTTGGAAGAGAAGAAATCCATTCAAGGAAATTCATCAAAAGACTAACAGAAAGCTTCATGTGCCAGATTGTTAAAAGATGGCTGAAGGTAGGGTCAAGGTCGGATGAGGTTATGCAGAAGTTTCATGTTAAAGGAAGGACATAGAGGTTAAACTCTTGCCGGAAATTGAGATTGGCACGCTGCCTTCAGATTGGATGACAGGTTAACTCTAAGGTCAACAAAAGCCATGCTCTCACATGCCATCAAGAAGGCAAAGTGAGACCACTCGCAGAAATTCAAGACACATTTGTGACACCAGGGACACGTGGCACATGCGGCAAGGTATACAGACTGTAACAGACTACAAGTCTGCCCGGCATGTCAACGACGGCGACACCTACCTTCCTGATGGGCTGAATGCCTTTTATGTATGATTTGACACAATGAATAATGTGACATCAAGGAAAGCTCCCTCTCCTCAGAGGAAAAGGCACCCTGTCTGGTTGCAGCTGAGGTGAGCAGGATCCTAGCCAGGGTAAACCCACGCAAAATTGAATGCTGAGGGATTGTGTAGCCCAGCTAACAGAGGTCTCAATGGACATCTTTAATATCTCTTTGCAACAGTCCACTCTTCTTGTGGGCTTCAAGTTAGCTGCTATCCTTCTGGTGCCAAGAGAGCGACGGTAACTGGCCTAAATGATTAGTGCCTAGTGGTGCTGTTCTCAGCAAATGTGAAGTGACTTGACCTGCTGGTAGTGGATCATATAAACTACCACTTTTCAGCTATAAAATATAAAGTCTAACCAAGCAGAGTCCACTGCCAAGAAGGCCCACCAGCGCCTTTACTTCCTGAGAAAGCTGAAGAAATTTGGCCTGTCCCCTAAAACCCTCACTAATTTTTATAGGTGCACCATAGAAAGCATTCTTCTAGGGTGCATCACAACCTGGTATGGAAGTTGTCCTGTCCAAGACCGGAAGAAGCTGCAGAAGATAGTGAATCACAGCACATCACACATCACACAAACCAATCTTCCATCCTTGGACTCACTTTACACCGCACGCTGTTGGAGCAGTGCTGCCAGGATAATCAAGGACACAGCCCACCCAGCCAACACACTTTTTGTCCCTCTTCCCTCCGGGAGAAGGTTCAGGAGCATGAAGATTCGTACGGCCAGATTTGGGATCAGCTTCTTTCCAACTGTGATAAGACTGCTGAACGGATCCTGACCCGGATCTGGGCCACACCTTCCAAATATCTGGATCAGGCTTGCACTACCTTACTTTCCCTTTTCTATTTTATAGTTATGATTTATAATTTAAAATTTTATTATATTTACTTTGATTTGTACTTCAGTGAGTGCAAAGTGCAGAAATAAATATCACTGTGATGATTGTATGCTCTAGTATCGATTGTTCGGTGAAAATAAAGTAAAGTATCTAGTATATTGGTTTCTTTTCAGTTTGGCTACCACTCAATCTGGTACACTGATGATTTGATCTCCTCGGCCCTTCTGTCCGCCTTGTCCCATCTAGAAAATAGTTCCTCATAGTCCAGGCTGTTGTTCATCAACTTCAGCTCAGCACTTAACACAATCATCCTTTAGTGGCAGGTGTGTAAATTACCCTAGTTGGGACTCAAGACCCCTCTCTGTAAGTGGATCCTTGATAGAAAGATCTCAGTCAGTCTGAGCCGGCAGCAGTATCTCAAGCCCCGTCATACTGAGTACTAGTGCCCCCCAGGTCTATGGACTCAGCCTGCTGCTGTTCACACTGCTGATTCACACCTGTACTACCAGATCCATCTCAAACTGCATCAAGTTCAAAGTTCAAAGTAAAATTGATCAGCTGAGAGCATACATGTCAACACTTACAACACTGAGATCCTCTGAGTCTCTTAAAACACTGAGTCTCCCCAGCTCCATTCTAACAACTTCCAACAGGAACACCATTGAGACTGTCCTGTCTGGCTGCATCACTGTGTGGGATAGAAGCTGTAAGGCATTGGACTGCTAGGCGATTATAAAAATTATGGAGAGGATCACCAGGGTCTTGCTTCCCACTACTTGAGACATTTACTGGGAGCATTGTTGAGGATCCCTCACACCATCCCATAATGTCTTTGACCCACTACCTTCAGGAAGGAGGTGCAGGAGCATCAGGACCAGGACTGCTAGACTGCATAACAGCTTCTTCCCTCAGGCTGTGAGACTAATGAATACCCTGCCACCACTGAGGTCTCGTCACTGGGACAGCGAGCTGTTCACTGCTTACAGTTTACCTGTGCTATGTGGGTACATGTATTTTGAATTATATTTTATTAACTTATTTGTGGTAGATTTTTGATTTTTGTGGTGTGTACTTTATATGTTTTGTTTTATAAATATACAGAACACACATAGTCTGTTGATAATAAACTTGAACTTGTACTTTCAATCTTTGAACTTGTATGCTGCTTGGACTGACTCATCACCTCAGTAAATCTGTCTTATTTCCCCCTTTGGGCAATACCTCGATTATACAGTAATCTCTTGCATTTAAAAAAATAATAATGCACCTCTGTTTCCTAAGACAACTATCTTAAATTAGACTTTTATAATTGGAAATAGTTTCTATTCACTTACTATATCAAAATACTTCATAATTATGAATTTCTTTCGATCAATTTCTCTCTCTACTGCATTCAGTTATTCATGAAGCCTTTTAGGGCACATCTGTTTGAGAAACTTGGTAAGTTGCTATTTACATGAAAGCTTTTCTTTCATCATTCACAGCAGATATAGTTATTCAGAATGACAAGTGTTTCCACTTTGCCACTGATGAACCAGGCATGGCTATTTTTGCCCCTAGTTTCAGTCTTGATGGGGATATTAATTGAAAAGCTTCAACATGCAGGGACAATATTAGTTACAGAAATATGCGCTTCAATGCCCATTCATTCAAATCACCTAAATTGTCATTGATTCTTCAGTGTGTTAACAAATTTTCTTCTTCAGATAGCCATTAAATACAGAAAAAAACATGGGAGTTGTTGAAAACCAACACTCCCCCACCCAACATGTAAAAATATAAACGTAACTCGCAAAGACCAAAACCCCCTCCCTCACAAAAAACAGTGATGATAACATCAAAATCCTGAGGTCCCTCCCGCAGGAAAAAAAATAGCAATGATATCATCAAATCTGCAGTCTCCTCCTCGCAGAAAAAAACTACAACAGTAACATCAAATTCCCAGCCCACTCCTTGTAGAGAAGAACAGTGACAATAGCATCTAAACTCCCAAACCCCTCTCCACACACAAAAACTAATAGATTTGCCCACACTGACAAACACCAACAAGAATATCAAACATTGGACCCCAAATCCCCAATAACTCCCTCTCATTAAAAAGTAACATACCGCCAACCTAATCTGAAAAATAACTTGAAAAGATGGCTGGGTAGATGTGACTGCAATAAAAAACAGAAAGGTGCCTAGTATGATATCCAGTAACCCGGAAGAGGGAAACAGAGTTAATTTTTCTGGTTTATAATCTTTTATCAGAACACTCAACTCAGTTGATCTCTGCACAGATACTGTACCAAATCATTATCTCCAACACTTTTTGCAGTTACTTCAATTACCTGCTGTTGTTTTCAGGTGTGATCGTATTTCTTCATCCATTTCTCAAGGCTGTTGAGTGCAGCTTCCATATTTGAGGCTGTCTGAAGATACAAAAAGACAATCCATTGCTCATCAAATCTTTGAGCTTTTAAGTCTGAGTATCCGAAGATAGAATTGGTCTGGGAAAAGAAGTCTTGCATTAGTTGTCCATGAAAGGGAATGTTATAATAACTCTTGGCATTTTGCGGGATTAAGGATGTTTTCAATTTTGAAGATTGGCAAGTATAGCCAATAGTTAAAAGTGATTAGTTCAAAAATAGAAGAGTTTATCATTAGCCTAATTGTGTGCACAGGTGTCAATGTGTATTCTTGAATGCACTTCTGTAATCTTTTCAGCAAATGAATCTAGTTTGTACTCATATCGATTTCAACACTTGGCCTCTTGTCCAAGTGCACTATGTGGAGGAAAAAGTTGAATTATTTTTGTTCTCTACATCCAGAACAACAATTTTGGGTGGTAAACAGCTGTACATTTCTATCGATTTGGGACTCAGTGGTGGCAGAACCAAAGCATTCCATTGTAACATAGAAGGAGGTTATTCAAATCATCTGGTCTTTTCTGGCTCATAGAGCAATCTCCAATCTCAATAGAAATTGACTGTGAGCATTTAACCCACGTTCCCATCAGCTCCCCTCAGACTCAACCATGTGCCAACACAGTAGAGACAATTTATGGTGACCAATTAATCTACCAACCTATAAATCTTAGGGGAATGGGAGGAAATTGGAGCATTTAGGGAAAACCCACTTGAAGAATGTGTAAACTCCACACAGACTTGATTCCAGATCACTGGAGCTATGAGTTAACAACCCTAATATGAACCAAAGGTCTTGCTCTGTCTTTGCCAATGGCATCAGATTCCTTCATTTCATGACCATCTTCTCAGATTTTCCTTTCTTACTTTATATGAAAATTACTTCCAAGACAGCGAGGATCACTACAGATACCGTCCAACTGTCTGGCTCCTGGGGCAAAAGAGGTGCTGTAACTAGGGCAAACCAACAATTGGAAAGACCTCAGATTAATACAACCAGAACAGAGAGTCAAGAACAAAACATGCAAATTGAAGAGACATATGCATGGAAACTGAAAAGACATACTGTATATACATTTATATGCCTTTCATGAGATCAGTGTTCCAAAAAGCTCCATAGGCAATTGCAGACAACATTGTAATTTAGGATCTTGGCAGCCATTTTAGGCACAACATGGCCCGCACAAAATTTATTCTTAAAGGATATTTAGGGAAGGTTCCTTGTTGACCAGGACATTCCCACCTTTTTCTATCTAGCTTGTGATATGGGATCTTTTATATCTATCTGACAGAGTACAGGGTCCTCATCTGAAAGGTAACCTTTTCAACAGTCCACCTTACCTCAATACTGGTCAGGGTGTTGTTCTAGTCCCTAGAATGGTCTTTGCCACCAAGAACTACACAGATATATACCCCTTACAAGATACACACAATGGGCAAAATCTTGCTGCCTTCTCCCCCAATGTAGAATTGCTGCTGAAATCAGTCTATACTCTGGATATGTGAACCAATTCTGTGATCCAGCAGTATAGTTGCTTAAGGACAAAGCCTTTAGCAATGCAGTTAGGAGACTCCTCTACTGAAATCCCCTCAACAGACAACAAAGGTGATTTGCTGCATCTAAAAGCAAAAAATTATTTTTGAAAATTCTTTTTAAGTTAAACAAAATAATATTTTAATAAAAGTAACTTAGTTTGACCTTTTCCCTCATAATCCTTGAGTTTAATTTAAAATCATTGTGGTCTCAAATCTCATGCAAGGTCTTAACTGGAGTGAGAGAAGGCTTATCACTGAGGGATCTCTGCAAAGTTCAGCTCTGCTATTGGATTGTGTTGGGTGTCCAGAGTTGAGGCACATTGACAAGTTAATCCTTTTGGCTCTTTTAAAACACTCTCGACTTCTGCTGTAAAGTGTTCTTAATAATTTAAACCATGATGCAGAGTTTCAGTACAAAGCATTGACAAGTCCTTTCCTCTCACAAATGCTGCTCAACCTACTGATTTCCTGTTCTCTTTCCAATAATTTTGTCCAATTTTGTGAGTATTTGCAGCACGTTCTCTTTTACTCTCAATGTGTGCCGAAGTCCAGAGCTCATTTCGTTAAAACGATGAATACAGGTGATCATGAATGGAACTGCTATCAGCAGCCAGCAAGATGTAGTCCATGACAACATTAAATAGCTCCATAAACTGCAGTGCACAAGAAGACATTTTAGATCTTACACTTGTAAATATGAAAATGAACAGCCATGAATAGCTCCATCCATTTCTGAATTAACATATAGCTATAATTGCTTACTTATTTTATTTCCTATCTTTTGACCTTCCCTTGTTATTATAAATAGTATGGGGGGAAAAGGCAAATGAAAAGGAAGAAGTAAGGACACACTTGCTTATATTGATATTTATTACGGAGTCTGCTTCATTCAGCCCTTGACAGTCTGTGACTTTATTGCTCATAAACTGCATGTAGAACATCTAAGGTGATTGCTGCTGCAGTGTTTCTCATTCCACACACGGAGTCCAGGGACTGGCATCTAGCTCTGATTTGAATCCTATTTGATTCACGGCTGGCAGAATGCAGAATTCCTGATCTCTTTTTTTGCGTAAGTTTGATATTTTACTGAGGTAGGAATAAGAAAGTAGGTGGTGGTAAAATCATCTTTAAAAATAATGATACCATAGCCATTGTGGTCTAATTAGCTTACATTTTTAAGCAGTAGAATATTTTATATATGGCTCAATGCACTCAAATAATGTAAATGAAAGTTCCTTTGCATTCTGCAGTACATCATGTGGATACCAGGTGGAGCCGAATCCTCACTGCTGTTCTGTTATAAATTTATGTATTTCTTTCTTTTCCCAGAGCTTCTACCATGTGATATCATAAAAGACTTGTGGCAGTGCTGTATTGTAGCCATCAGGCTGCCTGTCTTTCTCCACAGAAAAGAGTATTTTAACAGGGAATTTTTCATCAAAGCAAATCATTTGCACTTTGAATGAGACTCCCCAGAAACCAGGTCCCATAGTGTGGATATATATATAAAAACAGATGAAACAGAGTGGTAACTGTTGAATTCCATCTCCCAATAGGTGACCAATATCTTCAGCTTTCTCTGCAGTAAAATGGCAGATATTGATAATGAAAAATGAACACTTTTCAGAGCAATTAAAAAATGAAAGAACTGAGATAGCTGATAAAATGTTCATTATGGCATTGAAACTCAAGAGCATTTTTAAATGGTGTGCAAATATTACATTGGTCTTGTTATTAAGAAAAATATATGCATTTTGCATTATGCATTTTAATAATATAGTCCAATAACATAATGAGATGTGAGCCAATTAAATTTGACACATTGTTATACGGCAAGAAAGCAAAATTACTGTAACTGTGTAATTGATATGTCGTGTTATAGATAGGGTTAATTCCCTCTGGAGTATTTACATTTGATAGTAATCTGATCAACTTCCAATGTTCCTTTCAAACAGAGATATTACCAGGGCTGCTAATCGGTTATGGGTGATGCACAAAGGAATTATTTCTTCAATGAAAATAGAATAGTACAATAGTACTATTCATTATTATCAGGCTACTTAATCACTGAATCAATGCAAACCAACAGTTCCTATTTATGTCATGCCTTTAATATTGTTAGATATCCTGTTGGACTTCAGAGAAACAAGTTATGAAATTTGTCACTATTCTTTCAGGTAATTTGTTCCAGATCATAACAATTCCAGATATAAAAATACTTCTTTTGCTAATTGCTTCTAACCTTGTCATTACACCCTCTGTCAGCGGAAATAGTTGTTCTCAATACTAAAACCTTCATAATTTTGAACACCTCCATCAAATCTGCCTGTGAACCTCAATGGAAGTTCTTTACATCCTTGTTCCCCATGAAGAAAATTTTCATCCCTGAGTTCTTCTTTTTGGTAAATAACTCCAGTTCTTTTAATCTTAACATCTTTCTTTATGTGTGATATCCGGAACTAACCTCTGTCCAAACAATGTTTTATACATTTTTAACATATCATTCATGTTCATATACTTTACCTTTCTTTTATGAAAGATGATTTTTAATTCATCTTTAAAAACCTACCAACCCATCCTGCAATTTTCCACAAATCTACACCTCCAGATTTTATTAGTTTTGCTCCCACTTTACGTTTTTACATCAGTTTGTATTGACTTCTCTAATTACTCCCAAAATGCATCCCTTTACCTATCTTACAACATTTCTTAGTCCATGTGAATATTGGGCTTTAAAACTATATTGTATTCTCAAGTCCAGGGCAATAATATTCCTCTGAATGTCGCCACTGTAGAAACCTTTCAAGTCTGAAAAAATAATTGTTCATCACTACCCTTCGCTCTGACTGTTTGTCAAAGAATTATTTGTACCTCCACTGCCCCCTTATTCCCATAGGAGTTCATTTTGCTAACAAGTTTTTATAGTAAACTTTATCAAAAGCCTTTTAATACCACTTTCACACCTTCTATTCCAGTACCTATGCAACTGTCTCACTTACTAGGAATTCAAATAGTCAATCACAAATTACCTTAAACATACTGGAAATCATTTATTGACCTATATTTTTCAATATTACAATTAATATTATTTTAGATTGACATCTAAGAAGTTTCCCCTCTTAACTGTTAAGTTGGAAGCTCATGGTTGTTCAGTTCGATCTCCCTTTTTGAATTTGCTACTTCTATAGCTCTCTAAAGCCACTCACAAACTAAAGGAGGATACAAGGATATGAGTAGAGCAATGGTTTTCAAAACATTTTGGGCTATCGTCCCTTGGCTCCCAAATCACATCCCTAGTGCCGTCCTCTCCATTTCCGGTCATTTCAGCAAAAACTAACAAGAATTTTAATTTACAATGCACCACGAAAGCAAATGATTCAAAGTAATGGCATATAATTTTTGAACCTAGGCTTCCGCTCACAATCATATGTAATGAGTTAATTTCTTCCTCCATCATTTCTGTTAATTCCTCATTCTGGAATTTTGGATGGAGAGAAGACCCTGAAGATTCTCTGACATGTGCTTATGCAGATCCCCAAGATGGGCACAGTATACTTAAGGACCATCATCTGATATTCTTTTTCTTCCAACTCAGAGTGGCTCAGAAATTAGAAAAGGTCGCGATGGCCAGTGTTGTATTTAAAGAGTGTTAACTTGGACAGAAATGTGGAAACAACCGATTTAACTTTGACAAGTCAATTGAAGATTGATTCCATTAGACTTTGTGAATAATTCTGAGAAGCAATGCCATGCATAATATTCTTGAGTTGATTACTGAATGAAGTATTTAACTCTTCAAAAGATTTTATTACAGTTTCAAAAAACACATAAAAGCATCTCAGGCAGTTTGCTTTTGAGAGCCATCTGACTTCTGTGAGCAACAGCAAGCATTCAAACTGGTCATCATTCTCAATACAAAGCTCTTGAAAAGTCATATTTGAGAGTATGGGGCTTGATTTTACTTACCCCTGTGATAATAGGATTTAGTGATTTCTACAGCTGATTGCTTAATTTTTTTTATGACAAGGTGTTGTCTGTGAATAGTAAATATGTTAGGTATAGCTTTTTTCAAGAAGGTAATAACCCCACAGTGGTGTCTTGTCATTGATAATGCCTCAATTGTTACACAAACAAGACATTTAGTGAGTGCAATGTCCTTTGCTTTGAAAAATTCCTCTACAGTCTGAAATAATGACTCCTTCTTCCTATTGTTCATACCAGTTTTCATAGTTGTCTTGAAAATATAATTTTTTGAACCATTCTTTCATCCTTTATGAAGCAAACATACTGAAGAAGTAAAAGTTCTTCTGAGTGTGAAATGGCACATGGAGTTTAACCTAGCCAAATGTGAAGTGTTGCATCTTTTTAAGTCAAATACAAAGAGACAGTGCATTGTTAAAGGCAAGATGGTCAGCAGTGTTGATGAACAGAGGGATCTTGGAGTCCAAGTTCTTAGCTGTTTGAAAGTGGCTGCACAGGTTGATAGGGAGGTTAAGAAGGCATATGATGCTTGCCTTTCTTAGTTGAGGCATTGAGTTCAAAAGTCTGAAATTATGCCGCAACTTTTGAGGCTTTGGAGAGGGTGCAGAAGAGATTCACCAGGATTTTGCCTGGATTGGAGGGCATGTGCTATAAACAGGAAGTTGGACAAACATAGGTTGCTTTCTCTAGAGTGCTGAAGGCTGAGGGGCGATTTGATGGAGGATCATATTTTTATGAGAGGTATAGATAGAGTAGAGAGACAATATCTTTTTCCCAGGGTTGATATGTCTAATACCATGCATTTAAGGTGAGGGGATAATTTCAAAGAAGATTTGAAGGACATGTTTATCTACACAGGGAATGGTGGGTGTAAGGAATGCACTGCTTGGGATGATGGTAGAGGCAGAAGCACTAAAAACTTTTAAGAGATATTTAGATGGGCACATGAAATTATGGAGAATGTAAGGATATGGACATAGTGTAGGCAAAAAAGATCTGTTTAGTTAGCCATTTAATTACTAAGTTAATTGGTCTGGCACAAAGTTGTGGCCAATGGGTCTGTTCTCTGTTCTATGTTCTACTTGTTGTCTGGCAAAGTTGACTCATCCAAATTTAGAGCAAATTCTGCTGTCCTTAGTACATTACACAAAGTGTCTTCTAAATTTGCAGACACTTAATTTATTTGTCTTTGAACAGAGTTGTCACAGAGCGGAATTGCTTTAATTATTTAGTATGCAGATTTATACAAACCTGTACTCAGAACTGCCCGTACTGCTGGCAGAATCAGTTCTCCAATTGTCTGTGGCTTTCCCAATTTAGCAATGAACAATGAGATGTATGAAACATGCAAACTATTACTGTTTTGTTGTGAAGTGTTAGCAAACAGGTTTTGAAGCATTTGCCATTTCTGAAATTTTTCACTAAGTGACTAAAAATAAGCCTAGTTCTTGTTTACTTTATCAGAGAGCATTCTCTTCAAAAGTTCAAGGAGTCCTGACCATTTCATTGCCTTACAAAAAAAAACTTTTCCACACAACAGGCACATTGGCTGCTGTTGGTTGCCTGCTGCTTTATGAATCCATATGACAGAAACTACTTACTATACTGTCTACACTTCTTTTTTGATGGTCTTCTTCTGCCATTTTCATTATGGATTAACGACCATGGTGAATCATCTATTGTTTAAGTCCAACCTTAAGTGCCGTGATCAATAAAGGGGAAAGCTTTGACATCATAGTAGCTCAGGCAAAACCTGACTCTGCCTGCAGGCACATAGAGTGGGGCAGTGATATCTAGGTTGGGCCACAGGCTAGAGAAATGTGGCCAAGATCATTTCAAAGGGCAGATTCTGAACTTTACCCCTTTGAACAACATATGCTAATTCACGGGAAATGCATAACTGCAAGATTAGAGTGTAAGAATCATACTAGGTAACACTGTACTAAAGTAGTCAATGGTAATAATGCATGGGCCAGGCCCGGAAATATTTTATTCAGTCCAGATTTCTCATGATCTGCCAACTACAAGTGTCACTTTGCATTTCAACAACTAAATTGCATGTTGAGCAAAGTCTAAATTGGGTTAGTAAGTGATGGAGTGACTGTGTGATTGTAATCAATTATGAGGCTTTGAGGATCAAATCCTTAAAATAAAGTAATTCAATTCATAAATTAAGCTTGTAATCACTCAGAGGACCTGCTTGCTACTGAGTGCTCCCCCCATTGTCCCCTCTATCTCTATCATCGCCACCACTTAGAAATTCCTATCACCCCTGTGGGGAGACAATATCCCACCCTGGGCTGGTGCCCACCACCTCTGCCCTTGTTTCCCTCTGTAATTTCTGATAGGTCCTATCTGAACTAGGTAACAATTCCACTTTGAATTTTGCCAACTTGCTCTTTTTCTTTACTTTTATTCTATCAATTGTCTCTCCCTATTTTTTCATGAAGGGATCAAGGGCAACCTTGCCTTTCATGATGATATAAAGTATTCATTTGCTATCTCAGCCTTTCATAAAAAGATCTCTTTCTTGGTTCTCAAACAGCACAGCCCTTACTTTGACTTTATATTTTCACAAAGAAAATCTTTTATATTCTCTTTTGGTTTCTTTGTTACCTATTCTCATAGAATATTGTCTATTCTTTTATATACATGTTGCATTCTGCTTTCTTCCCTACAGAGCCTAACATTTATCAAAAACTGTCTTTATTTCATTTTAATCTTTGTAGCTTTGATCATGCAATGACCTGAAGCTTTGGATGCAATTCCTTTTTGCCTGGGATTTTCATCCACGCCGAGAAGAACCTATCTCCACTTTGAAATCTGTCCTTTGCTCAAGTCCTTTATATTTCACCTACCATTCTTAAATTACAATCCATATTGGTCAGATATTTATTATTCCACTTGCTGAAATCAGCTTTCTTATATTTGATCATTTTCTCATTATTATCCATTACTAAATGGGTTTGGCATTTGAAATAATTAATCTGATTTCTCCACTTCCCTGCAGAGAGTAGTGAACTGAATTACACTGATATTTTTCCTGAATTTGAGGATAGGAATGATGAATGAAAAATTTCTAAAGCAGGTGCGTGTATCTTCATTTTTGTTACAGCATTGAATCATATTTACCGTAGGTAGCCAACTATACAGGATAACTCTGTAGGGTTTTGGCTTTAACATGAAAATTAGTCAGCTTTATCATGAGCACTTCATCCAGGCCATCTTCAAGGAGCGACGCTTTAAAAAGGTGGCGTCCAACTTTAAGAACCCCCGTCACCCCGGTCATGATCTGTTTTTATTGCTATCATCAGGAAAGAGTTACAGAAGCCTGAAGACACACAGTCAGTGACTCAGGAAAACCTTCTTCCCATCTACCATCTGATTTCTGAATGGAATTTGAAACCATGAATATTGCCTGCATTTACTCTAATTTATATTTTTCTTTTCTCTCCATTATTATGTATCACATTGTTATGCTGCCGCAAAGTCAACAAATTTCATGACAAATGCCAATGATATTAAAACCTGATTTTGATCTGATGTTGGTTCATACACAGTGAATATTAATGTCAAAGAAACATACAGCACTTTGACTCTCTGGGCCTGCACCAGTCATCAACCACACATTACATTACACTAATCCTACAGGAACACTATTATTTTATAAAGACACACAAAAAAGGGAATATCTGTTACATTAAAGCTCCATGGAATGAGAAACTCCACATACTGGATTAAAGCAAAATGCCAATTTTGTCTCTTTAGATGGAATATCTGCTAATTGTGTCCTCATCCATGTAATTGGAGTCATAGAATTATATACCACAGACAGAGGTCATTTGGCTAATTTTGTATGTGATGGCCTTTGATGAAGTTATCCAATTAGCCCCAGTCATTTGCTCTTCTCCATAGCCATAAAACATTTCTTCCATTCAAGTACATATTCAGTTCCCACAGAAGAATTATTATTTATTTACTTATCTATTTATGTATTGAGAAACCGTGTTGAATAGGCCCTTCTAACCCTTTGAAACTTGCTACGCAGCAATGCCAGATTTAACCCTAGCCTAATCACTGGACAATTCTCAATGACTAATTAACCTACCAGCCAATATGTCTTTGGATTGTGGAAGGAAACTGGAGCACCTCGAGGAATCCTATGCAGTCATGGGGAGAAAGTGCAATATCATTACAGACAGCAGTGGGATTTGAACTCAGGTTGCTGATGCTGTAAAGCATCATGCTGTCAAGCCCCCCACCCCACAGTATTTGAAAGCAAATTTACAGGACTGTAAAATGCTACTCAACTTAGGCACACTCTGTTCCTTTGTAGGTAAAACTGGTGACCCACTGATGCAGCTAATTAAAATAAACCATGAAAGGAATATGCAAAAGCATTGGAGAGTGGGCCCAAATCTCTGGCCGTTATCTCATTTCATTATAGCTCACACAAAATTATAATTATAGACAGAAAACTATAATTACCAAATGCATGAGCAAAAATATTGGCACAACACAAAACTTCTGGTGCATGAATCAATGATAATGATCTAATCCACAGTAATTCAGGATTAGTTTTGCAAATACTAATGAAGATATTTGTTTCTGGGAATTTCATTTGTGAAGGAGAAATGATGTCAATCGGATTTGCATGTACTTTTGTGACCAATCTATAATTCAGTAACCTTGTGTTGGCCATTCTGTTGACAATTGCTCTTGCAAATTAAGGGTCTCTGCACTCCTAAGAGACAAGTGTACACATATTGATTGTTGTTTTAGCAATTTTAATTTTGGACAGGCTAAACTGACTTTACAAATTAAATAAGAGTAACAATTAATAAAAACAGAAAGAAACTTTGTTGTACCTATGTAAAAACTCTTTGAAAAATTATTTCTCGAAGTAACTAGGCATCTAAGTTAGTTAGATTGTTAATTAGAATTTATCACATTGACATTTATGGGATCTAGCTACGCACAAAAATAAGCTGTCACATATCCTTGTTTGCAACAATTTCTGTCCTTCAAAACTCCCCAATAGCTTGTAAAATCCTTAGAGGCATTCTGCAGATGCGAAAGGCACAATGTAAATGCAACTCATCGATTCTTTGAGCAGTCATTACTCATTTACTGCTCTCCAATGTTTGGATGTAATTGACCCCAAAGATATATAAACAGAAAGCAGACCACTCAGTCCTTTGAACCTGTTCTGTTTTCAACAAGATTTCACCTGTTCTAATTTTAACTCTTTTGACCTCAGCCCTAATCTGATGAAAATCTACAAGTTTCAAATGATACAACTGATTCATTCAGCCAGAACACATTTCTGAGGAAGTGTTTAGTGGCCTCTGCATGCTTATAACCCTAGACATGTAGTAAGGGTATGGCTATTTCCCACAGAAAAAAAGAGGCATAAGGTTGGTGGCTAGCCTTTTCACAGTTGCATGAACACAGATCCACATTGAAATAGATGGCTTCTTTCTTTGTCTATGGTGCACTGATTCTAATAAGTACAAACTGCACAGCAGACTGTCATGGAAGAGAGGTTGAATTTCTGCTGCCATTATATATTTCATTGAGCTGCCAATGTAACAGCAAGAGAATGGAATCCCCACAGAGATCACCACAACCTGAACAATTGACTTCAACATCTTGCCAATGATTGAGGTCAGACTAACTGCCCTATACTTTCCTCCTCTCCCTTCTTGAAGAGTGGAGCGACATTTTCAATATTCCGGTCCTCTGGAATCATCCCAAAAAGTATTGATTCTTGAAAGACACCTCCACAATCTCTTCAGCCACCACTTTCAAAACCACGGGGGTGTGGACCATAAGGTCCAGATGATGTATCTAATTTCAGACCTTTCAGTTTCCCAAGCACCTTCTCCCTAGTAGTGGCAACTTCATTCACTTGTCTCTGCTGACACTCTCGAATTTCCACCATACTGCTAGTGTCTTCTACAGGGAAGACTGATGTAAAACACTTTTTCACTTCATCTGCCATTTCCTTGTTCCCTTTACTATCTCTCCTGCATCATTTTCCAGGTGTCTGATATCTACTCTCACCTCTCTTTTACTCTTAAGCTATCCTCAGAAAGTTTTGGTATCCTCTTTAATATTATTGGCCAGCTTATCTTCATAGTCCATCTTTTCCCTCCTTATGACTTTTTAGTTGTTTTAGTTGTCTTATGTTAGCTTTTCTAACTTCCCACTACTTTTTGCTCTATTACATGCACTCTCTTTAACTTTTTTGTTGGCTTTGACTTCCCTTGTCAGCCTCGGTTGTGTTATCCTGACTTTAGAATACTTCTTCCTCTTTGGGATGTATCTACCCTGTGCCTTCCAAATTGCTCCCAGAATTTCCATCAATTGCTGCTCTGCTGTCATCCCTGCTAATGTTCCCTTCTAATCAATATTGGCCAGCTCCTCCCTCAATCTTTTGTAATTTCATTTATTCCACTGCAATATTGATACATCTGACCTGAAATTCTCCTTCTCAAATTGTAGGGTGAAGTCTATCATATTATGATCACCGCATCTTAAGGGTTCCTTTACCTTAAGCTCCCTAATCAATTTTGTTTCATTGCAACACACCCGCTCCAGAATAGCTGATCCCCTAGTATGCTCAACCACAAGCTGCTGTAAAAAGCCATCTCATAAGCATTCTACAAATTTTCCCTCTGCAGATCCAGCACCAACCTGATTTTCCCAATGAAATCCCCCATGACTATTGCGACTTTGAGCTTGTGACATGCCCTTTCTATCTCCTGTGGGAGTTTGTAGCATATATCTTTGAAACTGTTCAAAGACCAGTATGTAACTCTCATCAGGATCTTTTTATCATTGCTGCTTCTTGTCTCTACCCAAAAGGATTCTACACCTTCCAATCCTATATCACCGTTCTAAGGATTAGATTTCATCTTTTACCAACAGAGCCACCCACCCTCTCTGCTTACTTGCCTTTTCTTTTGATACAATGTGTATCCTGGATATTAAGATTTTTATACCACCTAATATTGATAGTATGTTCTCTCCACCAATTTCAGGCTAACCCTGTTTTCTTCTTACATGTGTTTTAATAAATTCTATAATGTTCCTGACTTCTATTTTCCACATACTGGAAGGATTTGAAACATAATTTACCACAGAATATCCAGCCTCAGATCTGATTTTGTAGCTGTGGTATTCATATGGCATGTGCAGCTGAGTTGCAGGTCGAAGTTGACTCCCAACACGTGACATTTGAAGACACATGACATCATCCATTTTCCTCCTCCTTCCAGCAGCTTGCCTGGATCTGCTTATTCTCCCTGTCATGTGCACTCCTAGAGTATGCTAACTCACAAATCCATGTTTTAAAGCAATTGGAGAGATCTTCTAGTCTGAAAAAAAAGTATTGTTATATTGCAAGCATATTAATAACTATAGACTTTAGAACCATCAGGAAAAATTAATCTATTGTGGCTGAATGCTAAGTGATTCTAATCAACAACCAATTGACTTTGCTCAGCAACCTGTCTTGAATCTTTACAGAACACTGACTAGACATCCTTCTTGCTGCTTAATCTATATTCATCTGTGTAAGGTTAACATAGCTGGAGTGCTGCATTTCACTTCTGTTGCTTAATATCAAATCATCACTACACTCAGACTGGGATCACATCTTTGCAACCCTGTGTGACTCTGTTGATGTTAGCAGGTTTACGTTACCATCTTTCCTCGCCACACCTGAAGACACATGTATTACGAGGCTATTGTTCTCCATATAGTGACCAATTTGGCCTCCAAAGAATATATACAATGGATGACATGCAACCAAGTTGTGTAGGAAACAAGTATACATCAGCCTTTTAGATTAATTTTAAGGCATATCAGATTTTATATATGGATCCCACAATCTCTCTACTTCTTCATTATTCTTCTGTTAAAGTAATCTGATCTCTGCACTTCAGGACCAAAATGGGCAACTTCATACATGGGAGAAGTTGACACTTCTCTATGTTTATTTTCCTTTTCTGGCATTTAATCTATCAATCTCCCTTTGCTATATTGCTTTTATCCAGATAACTTATTTTGCCAACTGACTTGACATCATCAATAAATGTGAACATATGGCTTCTTATTCCTACATCTGGGATTATAAATATTATTAAAGAAATCTGTCAGAAGTTTTCAGCAAAGGGGTAGAACTGCCAAATCTAGAGCCCCCTAAAAGTCAACATGCATAGATGAAGCCAAAAAAAAATGGAAACTCATGGCAGACATATGACAATCTAAGAAGAGTGTAGAATATATAGTATCTTCAAAGTCATCTATGAAACTGCTTAAATACTTTCTTTAATGTCACTTTTTTCCATTTCAAGGTGGCTGGGGTCCTGTCAGAGTCCGTCATCTACAGCTACACTCAAACTGAGGTTCATGGTGGTGGAGAGTTCGCCAACCAGCTGTTCTTAATATCTCCTGGAGCAGCCTGGAAGATGTGTGCCTTTGGGGGGGGGGGGGGAGGGTGCAGCCTCAGAAATACCCAGTGGTCTCAATTCCTTACCAATGTTGCCAACAGGAACGTCATGGGAGATCGGAACATTGAGACTGGGTGTGGCTATGAGAGGTTCTCTGTCTGTCTGTCTGTGTGGCGGGTGCGAGAGGAGGGGAGGCGGTAGAGATTCTGCTGGTTCTCAAGTCAGGTGACTTCAAATAAGTGTTGCTTCAGAATGTTCTATCGAAACAGCAATCTGTTGGTTGCCCTCTCGCTATGGAAAGGGTGACACTTCTCTGTTGTTGGTGAGAAATAAAGACTGTAGCACGTCAGAGTGATGTGTGGTGGACTGGAGTTCTTGAAGGAAATAGACCATGGTCTCTTTGGGGGCTTTAGTATTGCTTGCTTGGTGGGTGGTAGGTGCTGATGCTTTCTGCTGGAACAAGTGGGGGGAGGGTTGATGCTTTGCTGCTGCTTGTGTATGGAAGGGGGTGGGGGACTTTGGGGTTCTAACAATTTTCTATTATTCATTCTTTGGGGTTTTCTTCTGTTTCATGGATGTCTGCAAAGAGTGGGAATTTCAGGCTGTATACTATATAAATTCTCTGATATTAAATGAAACCATTGAAAGCACTAG
The DNA here is from genome assembly GCF_030144855.1 of Hypanus sabinus. NCBI lineage: Eukaryota > Metazoa > Chordata > Chondrichthyes > Myliobatiformes > Dasyatidae > Hypanus > Hypanus sabinus. The sequence continues at coordinate 70,567,885 of NC_082713.1, read as the reverse complement.
GGGTTAAATTACAAATGGAAATCAAAATTCAAATTAGATCAAAGTAATTTATTATCAAAGTACATATATGTAAACTTGAGATTTGTTTTCTTGTGGGCATACTCAGTAAATCCAAGAAAGACAATAGAATGTGATAGATAATGATAGTAATAGAAAGGCTGCAACCAATGTAAAATAGATGAATGAATGAATGAATGAATGAATGAATGAATGAATAAATAAATAAATAAGCAATAACTATTGAGTGCTTGAGATGAAGTGTCCTTGATAGTGATTCCATAGTTTGCACAAACAGTTCGGTGATGGGGCAAGTGAAGATGATTGAAATTATCCCCACTGGTTCAAGATCCTAATGGTTGAGGTGAAATAACAGTTCCTGAACATGGTGGTGTGTGTCCGAAGGCTCCTATACCATTTTCCTGATGGCAGTAGTGAGAAGAGAGCATGGCCTGGGTGGTGGGGGTACTTGATGATGAATGGTGCTTTCCTGCAATAGTGCTCCATGTGGATGTGCTCAGAGGTGGGTTGGGACTTACCCATGATGGACTTTTTGTTCAAGGGCATTGGTATTTCCATACCAGGCTGTGATGGGAGCAGTTAATATACTCTCCACCATACATCTGTAGAAGTTTGTCAAAACTTTAGATGCCATGCTGAATCTGCAGAGACTTCTAAGGATGTAAAGGTGTTGCTGTGTTTTCACCAAAGAAGTTAAAGTCAATGGCCCTTGTCACCTCTGATCTCCTGATGAGGACTGGCTCATGGACTTCCGGTTTCCTCCTCCTAAAGTCAATAATCAGGTCCCTGGTCTTGCTGACATTGAGTGAGAGGTTGTTGTTATGAAACCACTCAGCCACATTTTCAATCTCCCTTCTTTATGCTGATTTCTCACCACATTTGATTTGGCCAATAGCAGTGTTGTCATCAGCAAACTTAAATATGTATTGGAGCTGTGCTTAGCCACACAGTCAGAAGTATAAACTGAGTAGAACAGAGGATTAAGCCTTGTGCTGATGGTGATTGTGGAGGAGATGTTGTTGCCAATTTGAACTGATAAGGCCCACAGCGAGGAAACTGAGGATCCAATTACACAGGGAGGTATCGAGGCCAAGGTCTTGAAGTTAAGTGAATATTTTGAGGGGATGATAGGATTGAATGCAGAGCTGTGGTCGATAAAGAGCATCCTGATGTATATACCTTTGCTGGTTATATGTTCCAGGGTTGACTGAAGAGCCGATGAAATGGCATCTGCTGAGGAGCTGTTGTACCAGTAGGCAAAATGAAGTGTATCCAAGTAGCTTCTCAGACAGGAGTTGATGTATTTCATCAGCAACCTCTTCATCACAGTGGATGTAAGTGCTACTGGATGATGATCATTGAGACAGGTTACTATGTTCATCTTAGGCCTGCTTGAAGCAGGTAGGTACCTTAGACTACCAAAGTGAGATGTTAGAGATATCAGTGTACACTCCAGCCAGTTGATCAGCACAGGTATTTAGCAATTGGCCAGGTACCCTGTCTGGATTGGATGTTTTCCATGGGTTCACCCTGCAGAGAATGAAATCACAGGGTCATCAGGGACTGTGGGAGGTCATGAAGTTTTCTCCATGTTGGTCAAAGCAAGCATTGAGCTCATCTGGGAGTGAAGCCTTGTTGTCACCTGTGTTACTTTATTTCACTTTGTAAGATGCAGTAGCATCCATGCCTTGCTACAGCTGTCAAGCATCCTTCATTGATTCAGATTTGGTCCAGAATTGCCAATTCACTTGTGAGATGGTCTTCCGGAATTTGTATCAATACCATTGCCATTCCTCTGCCTCCCACAACAAATACTTTGTTATCCTTATCTGTGGAGCCTTGCACTTTAGCCTCTTCATGTATGCAGATAGGAGGACAGCCAAGTGATCAGTTTTCCCGAAATGCCATCTGGGTTTGGAACGAAAGGCATTCCTTATCGTAGAATGGTAGTGGTCTAGTGTGTTCAGACCCCTGGTGCTGGAGGTTACATGCTGATGATAACCGAGTAGAGATTTCTTCAAGCAAGCCTGACTGAAGCCCCTGACTATGATTTGAAATGCACTGGGGTGGACTGTTACTTATTTAGTGAAAGCAGCATTCAATTTCCCAAGTGCCTGATTTATGTTGGCTTTTGGTTGTAGATAAACTACAGTCATGATCACGGAGGAGAAAGTCTTGGTAAGTAGAGTGGTTGGCACTTAATCGTTCAATGTTCCAGATTGTGGGGTACAAGAGGACGGCAAAGCCTCCATGTTCAAATCCCACAAAGAATTTATCATGAAACACAGACCCACACCTTTTTGCCTTCTCTGAATCAGCAGTTCAGTCCATCCTGTGAATTGAGAAGCACTCATCAGGAAAGCAAAGAGAGAGTATGAAACATATTGGCAAGGAAACAAAAGAAATTACAAAGATTACTTAATAAGTATATAGAAATCAAAAGAGCAAGTAGAATATGTAGGATTTTAGGGACCAGAAAAATAACCTATATGCAGAGACAGAAAGAAGTTTGAAAAGTTCTTGATGAATATGTTGCTACTCTGTTCAGAAAAAGTGAGAGGATCCTGATGCTGCATTTCAGTATGATGAGTGTGGAATACCGGATGTTTCAAGCATAGTAAGAGAAGTATTAAAGAAGTTAGTAGCTTTGAAAGTAAATGAAGTATTAGACCAAGATGTTAAATGATGTAAGAGAGGAAACCACAGAGGCTGACTGTCATTTGTCTACTGTCCTGGCTGCAGGAGCACTGCTGGTCAGGAAGTGAATAGCTGAATGGATTGCCAGTTGGTTTCAGGATAGGGAGTCATCCAACTCCCTCCAATGGTAGAATGGGCAAAGGAAATCCCTGAGTCTTGCTCATTAACACATGGTAGTCTGGTTCTTATGTGCCAATGAGTTTCCTAGTACTGTGCCCTTGAACAGAACATTTATTGGTCACACTACATGAATGTTTAATGCACTTGCTGAAACAACATATCATTCCCAGCCTGCTGTGCTTATTTCAAAGATTCAAAGTGTATTTATTATCAAAGAATGTATGCAGTATACAACCCTGTGATTCATCTCCCCACAGACAGCTCTGAAACAAAGAAAACCATGGGACGTATTTAAAGGAAAACATCAAACCTCTCAATGCACAAAAAAAGACACATCGTGCAAGTGGCAAAATAAACAAAAAAAACCCCAGAATACAAAATACCAAATCACAAAGATGTTGAAAGAGTCCAGGCACATTCAGTTCAGCTCAGTTCAGTTCAATCCTGCACTGCATCCCTCGTTGTCTGCTGACCACAGTGTTAGTCTGTCCTGCTCAAAATCGCACAAGACTGCAACAAAAAAAAAGTGGCCAGAACCAGAAACACATCACAACGTGAGCTACAGAGTCCAGTGTGTCAATTAAACCTTGCCAAAGACCCATGAACACTGGCTTAATGAGTGACAGGGAGCGAGAGAGACCATTCAAACTGATGCACCATCAATAACTCACACTGAGACGTAGGCGAGATATCGGCTTTTATTGACTGGAAGAAGGAACCAGGAGTGAGTGTCTATCATACAAGGTCCTGGAGACTGAGGCCGATCTTCAGGCCGCAGGTCTCCTTTATACAGGGGCCTGTGGGAGGAGCCACAGGAGCAGTCAGCAGGGGCGTGTCCCGACAGGCACATAGTTCACCACATTCACCCCCCCCTTCGTTTGAAAAAGTCCTCATGTAGCGAAGGTTCTTACAAGTCAAGCCGATCAGGCGGTCGAATCTGTCGCTGCGATCTACGTAGCACCGGCTGTGACCGCATAGGTGCCGGCAACATTGGCGATTGCACAGGGGACGGGGGTTGCGCGTGTTCTTGCCCACTAGGCGCCGGTGATCCCTCATGCATGTGCGAGGCGCCTGGTATAAATGCGTACGAAACGCCCGGTATACAAGTGTCGTGAGGAGTCTGTGTAGGGCCTGGTGAGTACGGTGTCACCTCTGGTGCAGGGTTCACAGTTACCGGAGAGCCTTCAGGGTAGTGGTCTGCTGCACCTGCGGGTGCCAGGTCGCGGATGGAGACTGTGTCCTCCCGCCCATCAGGTAAGACCACGTAAGCATACTGGGGGTTCGCATGGAGAAGGTGAACCCTCTCCACCAGCGGGGAGTATTTATTGCTCCTCACATGTTTCCGGAGCAGCACTGGCCCCGGGGACGTCAGCCAAACTGGTAGGGTGGTCCCAGTGACAGACTTCCTGGGAAAAGAGAATAGGCGTTCGTGAGGGGTGGCATTGGTGGACGTACATAACAGAGAGCGGATAGAGTGCAGTGCCTCAGGGAGGACCTCCTGCCATCGAGAGACCGGCAACCCTTTGGACTTAAGGGCTAAAAGTGTGGCCTTCCACACTGTGGCATTCTCCCGCTCTATCTGGCCATTACCCCGGGGATTATAACTCGTGGTCCGACTGGTAGCAATGCCCCTAGCTAGCAAGTACTGGCGCAGCTCCTCACTCATAAAGGAGGACCCTCTATCACTGTGGATATAGCAGGGATACCCGAACAGAGTGAAGAGCTGGCGCAGGGCTTTTATGACGGACGTGGCAGTGGTGTCGGGGCAGGGGATGGCAAAGGGGAACCGTGAGAACTCGTCAATAACACTGAGAAAATAGACATTGCGGTCAGTGGAGGGAAGGGGGCCCTTAAAGTCAACACTCAGGCGTTCAAAAGGGCGGGTGGCCTTGACAAGTTGTGCCGTGTCAGGACAGTAGAAGTGCGGTTTGCACTCGGCACAAATTTGGCAGTCCCTGGTCATCGTCCTGATGTCCTCCAGGGAGTACGGCAGGTTCCGAGCTTTCACAAAATGGTAAAATCGGGTGACCCCCGGATGGCAAAGTTGTGCATGAAGGGCGTACAGCTGGTCGAGCTGTGTGCTAGCACATGTTCCCCGGGATAGGGCATCAGGGGGCTCATTGAGTCTGCCAGGCCGGTACAGGATATCATAGGTGTAGGTGGAGAGTTCTATCCTCCACCGCAAAATCTTATCATTTTTGATCTTGCCCCGCTGTTGGTTGCTGAACAGGAACGCAACCGAGCGCTGGTCGGTCAGCACAGTGAATCTTTTGCCAGCAAGATAGTGCCTCCAGTGCCTAACAGCCTCCACTATGGCCTGGGCTTCTTTCTCCACCGCGGAGTGCCGAATTTCAGAGCCTTGGAGGGTGCGAGAAAAGAATGCTACTGGTCTGCCTTCCTGATTAAGGGTAGCAGCCAGAGCGAAATCGGAGGCATCACACTCCACTTGAAAGGGAGCGGTCTCGTCCACTGCATGCATCGTAGCTTTGGCAATGTCCGCTTTAATGCAGTTGAAGGCCGCGCAGGCCTCAGCAGAGAGGGGAAACGAGGTAGACTTGACCAGGGGGCGAGCCTTGTCTGCGTAATGGGGGACCCATTGGGCGTAATAGGAAAAAAACCCCAGGCACCGTCTGAGGGCCTTGAGAGTGGTGGGAAGAGGGAGCTCTAACAGGGGGCGCATACGTTCGGGATCAGGCCCAATAACCCCGTTTTCCACGACATACCCAAGTATAGCAAGGCGGGTGGTACCAAAAACACACTTGTCCCTGTTATAAGTAAGGTTCAGAGCTGCAGCCACTTGGAGAAACCGTTGGAGGTTGGCGTCGTGATCTGGCCTGTCATGACCACAGATGGTGATGTTATCCAGATAGGGAAATGTGGCCTGCAGTTGGTACTGGTCCACCATCCGGTCCATTTCCCTCTGGAAGACAGAGACACCATTCGTGACACCGAAAGGGACGCGCAGGAAGTGATAGAGCCGGCCGCCCGCCTCGAAGGCGGTGTAGGGGCGGTCCTCTGGGCAGATGGGGAGCTGGTGATAAGCGGATTTCAGATCTATTGTCGAGTACACCTTATACTGAGCAATCTGGTTGACCATATCCGCGATGCGGGGTAGGGGGTATGCGTCAAGCTGCGTAAACCTATTGATGGTTTGACTATAGTCCACCACCATCCTATTTTTCTGCCCAGTCCGAACAACAACCACCTGGGCCCTCCAAGGGCTTGTGCTCGGCTCAATGATCCCCTCCCTGAGCAGCCGCTGCACCTCCGACTGAATGAAGGCCCGGTCCCCCGCGCTGTACCTCCTGCTTTTGGTTGCCACAGGTTTACAGTCGGGGGTCAGGTTGGCGAACAGCGGTGGGGGAGGGATCTTGAGAGTGGAGAGGCTGCGTCGGTAGCGCAGCTGTTGGCCTGGTTCTGGATGGGATGTGTGTGTCCGTGTGTGTGTGTGGTCAGTAGCGGGGTATGTGAAGAAGTCCCACAAAACTGAGGATTCTTGACAGTGAGTGGTGGGAGGGGCCCGTCGTATACCATAGTCACACTTTCGAGATGGCTCTGGAAGTCCAGCCCCAATAGCACAGGTGCGCACAGATTAGGCATGACCAGCAGTTCAAAGTCCCGATATTCTGTGCCTTGCACCACCAAAGTCGCTACACAACCCGCCCGGATGTCTGCGGACTGCGACCCAGAGGCCAAATGGAACCTCCGACTGACCGGCCGCGTTGCAAGTCCGCAGCGTTGCACTGTGTCCGGGTGAATAAAACTCCCAGTGCTGCCCGTGTCAAACAGGCATCCAGTCCAATGCCCCTCCACCTGGATGTCCATCATGGATCTTGCAAGCTGGTGTGGGGCGCTTTGGTCGAGGGTCACAGTGGCCAGAGTTGGATCGCCATCGGGGTACCCGGTCAGCATCGGAGGGTCGGGGGCGGGGCATGCTGACGTCGACAAAGATGGCCGCTCACATCCGGGGTACCCGGTCAGCATCCGAGGATCGGGGGCGGGGCGTGCTGACGTCGACAAAGATGGCCGCCCACATCCCGGCATGCAAGATGGCGGCCCCCACGTTTCACCCGCAGCGCTGCACTCCGCTCGAGGTTGAGACTTACAGACCTTGGCGAAGTGGCCCCGCTTTCCGCAGCTGGAGCAGGTCGCTTCTCGCGCTGGACAGCGTTGTCGAGGATGTTTCTTTTGGCCACAGAAATAACAAAGCACGAGTTTCTTACGGGCCACAGCCGTGGTCTGGGTCGGGGAGCTCGTGGAATCGCGACTGGCGGCGGCGTTGGCGAATTCGCTCCCGGGAGCCGGCGGTGGCGGGGTCTGAGGCGTCCACGAAACCGGCGGGGAATCGCGCGACTGGACAGCGTCGGCGTTATGCCGCGCAGCTTCTAGAGCGTTGGCCTTCTCTATCGCCGAGCTTAAGGTAAGATCCGAGTTCTCCAGCAGCCGCTGGCGCATGTACACTGACCTCAGTCCCGTCACAAAGGCGTCTCGCACCAGCAGCTCCGCATGCTGTTCTGCCGTGAGCGTCTTGCAGTCACAAGCTCGGACTAGTGTCTGTAGTGCTCAGAGAAACTCAGCGCACGATTCGCCAGGCCGCTGTTGCCGGGTAGCTAAGCGATGTCTTGCGTAGACGGTGTTCACCGGCCGCAGGTACTGTCGTTTGAGGGCGTCCAGTGCCCCTTCGTAGGTCGGCAGGTCCCGGATAAAGGAGTAAACTTTGGAGCAGACCCTCGAGAGTAGGATTCTGTGCATAACGGCGGGTTCAGTCGCACGAAGCTCCGCCAAGTACGATTGGAAGCATGCAAGCCAGTGTTCAAAAGCAAGAGCTGCGTCAGGGTCTTGAGGGTCCAAATCCAACCGGTCCGGACGCAAAACGGGTTCCATGTTTTAAAACTTCCAGTCAATAAAATTGATGCACCATCAATAACTCACACTGAGACGTAGGCGAGATATCGGCTTTTATTGACTGGAAGAAGGAACCAGGAGTGAGTGTCTATCATACAAGGTCCTGGAGACTGAGGCCGATCTTCAGGCCGCAGGTCTCCTTTATACAGGGGCCTGTGGGAGGAGCCACAGGAGCAGTCAGCAGGGGCGTGTCCCGACAGGCACATAGTTCACCACACAAACATAGGCAACTTCCTCTGCGGGGGGGGGGGAGGGTAGAGGGAGAGAGGGAAATAGAGAGAGAGAGAGAGAGAGAGAGAGAGAGAGAGAGAGAGAGAGTGAGAGAGAGAGAGAGGAGAGAGAGAGAGACAGAGACAGAGAGAGACAGAGACAGAGACAGAGACAGAGAGAGAGAGAGAGACAGAGAGAGAGAGAGAGACAGAGAGAGAGAGAGAGAGACAGAGACAGAGAGAGAGAGAGAGGGAGAGAGAGAGACAGAGACAGAGAGACAGAGAGAGAGAGGGGGAGAGAGAGACAGAGAGAGAGAGAGAGACAGAGAGAGAGAGAGACAGAGAGAGAGAGAGAGAGAGAGAGAGAGGGAGCATCCACATGGAGGTGGATGGTGATGAACACTTGTTCACCTTATGCTCTTGTCCTCACTGATTTATCTTCCTCAACATTTTAATCGGTGAGATGGATGAGAACTGGGGACAATGTTCACACATTGTTTCTGGCTCCTTGTCTTCCAGGCTGCACGCTTTGCTCAAAACCTTGTCGAACTCCCTTGGAATCACACCACAAAGATGTAGCACACAGGCTACAACAGTAGCGAACCACATTTGAAATAAAAATATAAGTAAATGAAGTGAAAGACCTAGTTTCATGAACCGTCTGAAGGATAACGCCCTTGGTCACCTTGTTCACTGGCGCAAAGCTTTTCTGGAGTGATGATGATGGCATCCGTTAGTCTCTTGAGACCATGGATCTGTGCCTGGAAAGTCTTGTTTCAGCCTCTCCAGGGTGCAGGCCTGGGCAAGGTTGTATGGAAGACCGGCAGTTGCCCATGCAACAAGTCTCCCTTCTCCACACCACCAATGTTGTCCAAGGGAAGGGCAAGAGCTGATACGGCTTGGCACCAGTGATGTCGCAGGAGTTGCCCGAACGAGGTTGAAAACAATGTCCGACCGCCTTATGGACTCCAGCTCTGGATTTGTCCTCATGATTTACTCCCGAAGCCTTTCCCATAAGTGGGTAGAGCCACAAGGCAGCGAAGGTTTGAAATCAGAGTTTTTCCTCTCTTGGATGGACTGCCTTCCCAGGCTGACGAGTTCCATCTACCTAAGTGTTATTGGCTTAAAAATAAACTTTGCTACATCTTACTTAGTGCTGCAGATACTTAAAGTTGTCTTTTATAAGGTAGCTGGTGAGTTTAGAAACTGTCTAAGATATTATCTCACATTTCGAAGTGCAACAGCCCCACAAGTAAATCTTAACAAACTAAGACCATGTATGCAGAGACTATTTAATATTACATCCAAGGGAAGACAAAGTGATCATAATTTCCATGTCCATTCTATCAGTGGGCTTGGAACCAGGTGGCCAAAGAGTTATTGTATTTGAAAATAGTTGGAAAGCACATTGTGCGGAAATTGAATTGAGGTCACCTATGTTAAAAGTATTTGTATGGCGTGCTTGCTTATAAAAATGTTCTTTATTTTCATTATTGTGCAGAGCAAAAGAGGAGAAATTTCAGTCCATTATTTCATATTTCAAGCTAACAATTACGTCTGTATTCAGACTGTCAACCCTCAGATACATGGATAGGGAAGGTTTAGAGAGACATGGGCTAAAAGTAGACAAATGTGAGTAGCTTAGATAGGCAAATTGGTCAGCATGGATGAGCTGAGCCAATGAGTCGGGTCTGTTTCCTTGCTATGTTATTGTATGAACCTATGAATCAGCAGCCACTCTTAACTACTGCCACTTTGATATGGTGTGCATTTATCAATGACCCCTGGAAGCGTACAGTCCTCATAAAGTCACCCATGTGAGCGAGTCAAAGATATGGTACCAAACTACTGGTAGTTCAACATAATAAGAGATCTCAACAGTAATGCAATGTATGAAGAAAGTAAACTCTTAAGTAGCATCAAGGCAGTTCAAGGCTGCAGTCATGAAAAAAAAGGCCCCTTTGCCATGGATACAGATTATTTTTCTGTTTAGATCTGTATGGTTGCTATGCACAGCAGTCCTCCCATTCACATACAGGTTTCCTCTACTGGGATTCTGGATAATCTGGGTTTATTGTTATTGTATTTAGTACAGTTTAATTAGATGTACCTTAGAACATATTGTGTATAAATTACTCTGATATATGTGAAGAATTGCACATATAACAATTCTTCAATAAAAAAAGCTTCTACTATGGACCACATATTAGTGAAGGTTATGCACTAGAAATCAACATTATTCTCTAAAAGTTGGCAAAGAACTGGCATTGAGTTTGTTGCAGAGTGTATGATGCATCTAAACAGCTACAGTATATTTCACATTTCAAAGTTGCAAAGGTTCAAAGAATGTATAAATTATTCATAGACCACCACCACAGAACCCACCTGACCTGGAGCCTGGAGGCCCACTCAACATCAATATAGGTGAATCACCAAGCAAGAAATTCGAAAAGCCCTGAAAAGCCTGAAGAACAGCAAGGCTTCTGGAGAAGACAACATTCCTGCAGAAGCATTGAAAGAGGGTGGAGAGGTTATGGTGGACCATTTGCATATACTGCTGAATTTGATATGGAGAACAGGAGAGATTTCATCAGATTGGAAGAAGGGCCTCCTTGTGGAGCTGCCAAAATCTGGAGATCTTTCACTGTGTGGCAAGTGGAGGGGGATCACGTTGTTGTCCATTCGTAGCAATGTTCTCACCAGGGTCATCTTGGAGCAGATGAAAGACGCCATTGACTAGAGACTTAGAGATGAGCAGGCAGGGTTCAGGAAAGAGAGATCATGCATTGACCAGATAGCTACACTTAGAGTCATTGTGGAGCAGACAATAGAATGGCAAACTCCACTATATGTGTGTTTTATTGATTTTGAGAAGGCATTTGACAGCCTGGACAGAAAGACAATGTGGAGCATCTTACGACACTGTGGTGTACCGGAAGAGATGGTGAATATCATCAAGCAGCTTTATGATGGTTCTCATGCAGGGTCATCCACAATGGGAGACTTGGAAGAATTCCTGGACACTACTGAAGTCAGACAGGGATGCCTGCTGTCGCCTCCACTTTTTCTTGTGGTACTCGACTGGGCTACAAGAACAGCCTATGCTGGCTCAGAGAGAGACATCCAGTGGACATTAACAGGGAAATTGGACGACCTGGCATTTGCAGATGATCTCGCTCTTCTCTCACACTGGCTTCAAGGAATGCAGAAGAAAGTAGATTCCTTGGGAGAGACCTCACAGCAAGTAGGCCTTAAGATCAGTCAGGAGAAGACCATAGTTCTACGCATTAATAACATACAAGAGGAGCCATTATGGATTGAAGGACAAATAGTTGAAGATGTAGACAAATTCACCTACCTCGGAAGCAAAATCAGTAAATCAGGAGGTACAGATGAGGACATCAGAGCAAGGATTGGTAAGGCCCAACATGCCTTCACAACCTTGCAAACTGTTTGGAGATCTATGGCCATCTCTGTCAAAACTAAGCTCCATATATTCAGCTCCAATGTGAAAGCCATCCTACTATATGGATCCGAAACATGGAGAATCACTAACACCAGCTGCAACAAGATCCAGACCTTTCTCAACAAATGCCTCTGGCAGATCCTCCACCTCAAGTGGAATGACAGAGTGTCAAACCTAGACCTAGGGAAGAGAGCAAACCAAGAGCCCATTGTATTCCAGATGAGGAGGAGAAAGTGGAGATGCGTCGGCCACACCTTGAGGAAGAGCCAGTCGAATGACACTCGACAATCACTCGAATGGAATCCACAAGGGAAGAGAAGAAGAGGTCGACCAAAGCAAACCTGGAGGCGTAGGCTTTTGGATGAACTGAAAGCCACCGGCCAAACTTGGGAGACTGCAAAAACATCTGCTAGAGATCGCAGAAAGTGGAGGACTTTTGTTGAGGCCCTACGCTCCATAAGGAGCGAAAAGGATTAAAGAAGATAAATTATTCACCCTTGAGATCTATCTGCTTACAGGCAGTGACATAACAAGAAACCCAAGAGAAATCAAAATTAAAAAATTAAATAAAGACCAAGCCCTGACACAGAGAAAAGGGAAAAAAACACCACAGATCATGCAAACAATAGAAGCAAGAAACAAATTCTGAACCAAAATGAATCCTTAGATCTGAACCCCAGAGTAGGCCCAAAGCCTCAGTACCTTTCCATCAAAATAGCAGGCATGGAGCAAAGCAACCAGGGCAATCCTCATAGCCTCAGCACTATAGAACATAGTGCTCTCTCCTCTGATCCCAGAGCCCTTTCTTTCCAGTTTATCTGGGTCAGCACTTAAATTGTCCAAACAGCATATTGTAACTTCCACTAGAATCTAGGCACCACTGTAGCGAAAGGCTCTGGGCCTAGACTATGCTGCCCAGTGACTCGTTCCGGGCCCAAATTTCAGTGCCTGGCCTGAAGCTTCTCTCGTTTTCTCCAAATTCAACCTCACACCCAGGCCAGTTTGTAGGCATCAGAAATCCTCTGCCTCAACTTCTCCTCCCTGAATGACTCACTCCAACTGTATCTACTCTGCAATACTGTTCATCTCTCAAAATCATTTCACCTTTGCTCGGCTCTTCATTGTTTGCAGTGATAATTTAGCAAAATTTACTTCAGAAAAGATGTAATTAGTAACGTTATTAAACATTGCCTTGGAGTTAAAGTTTCACAAATTTTGTATAAAAGTATTTCTAGTCATCATATTAGGGGTCAGGGCAGATTTTCCCAACAGTCATCAAAACAGTTGTATCAAATTAATCCTCTTGTTTACTACTCATGTTACCAGTAACTCTGCTGATAATACTCTCTACAAACAACTGCTATGGGGATTTCAAATGTACCAGTACATACTCTTGTCCAGCCTAAAACTGGAACAAAAAGACAAAGTCTGGAAGACAAAAAAATGTTTACACATAATAGTGCCAGTGCCATTGAAACTTCACAAGTAATGTTTCCAACCTAACATCACTCCATCACACAGAAAAGGAACTGAGTTAATTCCTTATTACATGTATCGACTTTTTGCGTGCACATGCGCACGCACCCCCCCCCCCCCCCCACAGAACGGCATGCTGTACGTTGTACAGAAAGAGTGGAAAATTTCTAAAGTCGTTTCAGTATAAAAAGGTTATGAGAAATAAACTAGGAAATGATAGGCCCATTAGTCTAATGTCTGTTGTGGGGATATTACAGAAATCTGTTGCTGTGGATAGTGTAACTAAGCATTTGGACAAGTATGAATAAATCAGAAAGAACCTCATGGATTTATAGAGTGCAAGTCATGCTTAACAAAACTTGTTGAGTTTTCTGGGAAAGTGGAGGATACAGCTATTATTTATTTGGAATTGCTGAAGGTATTTGAAAAGGTTCCTAATATGGAATCATGTTGACAAATGTAAGAGTGTGGAACTGAAGGCAAGCTTTGGATTTGTTGAGCTGAACTGGATAAGATACAGAAAGCAGAACATAAGGACAATGGGTCAGAACTCCAATAGGCAAGATTAAGATTAGTTTCATTTGTCACATGTATATCAAGGCATTGAAACATACAGTGAAATGCTTTGTTTGGATCGTTGACCAACACAGTCCAGAGAAACACATGCTTCCAATGCCAACATAGCTTTCCCACAACTTACTATTCCTAACCTGTATGTCTTTGGATTGGCAAGGAAACCAGAGCACTCAGAGGAAACCCACATAGAAATGGGTTGAATGTACAAACTCCTTACAAGCAGTGGTGGGAATACAATCCTGATCATTGGCTCCATAAAGCATTGCACTAATCACTGCCTATGCAACTGACAGAACACTTTGTGGTGTCACCCAATCACCTTTAGATATATAAAGGTTAGCAACAGAGAAGGAAACCACTCTGTTCCTTGTCTGAGCTTCACAGTTCATCTAACTCACCTTCTAGGGCTAATTCTATACCTCTGTAAGTCATATTTTTTCAAGTGTATATCCAAGTATATTGCAAATGTGTTGTACCTTCTCAAATCTATCACCTCATTCTTCTTTGGTTTAATTCCCATTTGTCAAGTTTATGTCCAGTTGAATGGATCATCTCTATCTTCCTGCTCTCTAAACCTTTTCTTCTCACTGTCGAATATTTGGGCCATTTTTATAATGTTAGAAAGTTCAGTTATCAAGCCTCTTACATTTAAGTCACCATTGATAGAAAGTCAAAAGACCCCATGAAACCCATAGGTAACAGTTTTCTAGTTGCAACAACTCCTGTCAACTTTGCTGTCTGCCACTGATCAAATCACAGACCTAATTTATCACTCTCTGTTGAGGCTACTGGCTTAGACTGTTAAGGGGTACTGCATAAAAGCATTTCTGAAGACCCTTCATTGTTCTGTTCTGAAAAGAACCCAAGTAATCAGAAGTTCATTGTTTGTAGCATTATTGACTCCAACTGCTATTCCCCCATTTCCCTGTACTCACTGGATGTCACATATTTGGAGGACAATTTTAACATCCACAATATTTGTTCTACATCCACAATTCTCCATGATTCTGCCCTTTCCTATCTCTCTAATCTCCTTCAGCCCAACAAATCTATGTTATGTCTATATTACTTCAGTTCAGGATCCCTCCTTAGGATTCCTGATTCTGCTTTATTACCATTTGTGGGCCATGCTGTTGGCTGCCAAGTCCCTACTCTGGAGTTCTAACATAATCCTTTCTTGCCTCTCCACCTTTCATATTTCCCTTAAGATCATTGATAAAGTTTAGCTTTCACTGTTATTAGTCATCAGTCCTAATTTCATGTTATGCCATATTTTCCTTTTAGCATTCTATGAAATACCTTGAGAAATTTTATCACATTATAAGTGCTGTTGAAAACCTGATGGAGAAAAGGAAGTTGGAGATCAAATGTGTTGAATATAAACTAGTCAGCTTATGCTTCAGATAAGTTGCTGTTTATCAACTACAGCTCGGCATTCAACACAATCATCCGGTCATTACTATTCAACTAGCCTCAAAAATGGGCTGCTCTACCTCACTCTGCAACTGGATACTTATTTTCCTTATTAGGAGATCACATTCAATGCAGATCAGTAATAACATCTCTTTAATACAGGCTGACTTCACAGAAGGTGCTTAGCCCACTGCACTACTCTCCGTACACTCATGAATGTGTGGCTAGGAACAGCTCAAATGGCAGCTATAAATTTGCAGATGACATCACTGTTGTTGGCAGAATCACAGATAGTGACAAGGAGGTGTACAGGAGTGAGATAGATCAGCTAGTTGAACGGTGTCACAACAACAGCCTCTCACTCAACGTCAGTAAGACCAAAAGCAACATTCACAAAATGCTGGAGGAAGTCAACGAGTCAGGAGCATCGAAAGAGGGGAATAATCCGTCGATGTTTCATGCCGCGACCATTCACCAGGATCAAGAATTGATTGTGGACTTCATTTTTGAATCTTCTCTGTATTTCAGATATATTTAAATCAAAGTAAAAGCCTTTAAGCCTTCTTAGAGCCAGTGAGATTTCAAAGACAGCCAACACAACACAAGTGCACGAATTTAGCACGCTGCCTGTGATGAACTCAAGGAAGACATTTTTACAGGGTCAGAGTTTAAACCTCCTCATGGAGTAAGCACTGGTTGGTGGGGAAATTGCCATGCAAGTTCAGGCAGCAGGTGAATAACGATCATTTTACCCCATAGTAACAGTAAGATATCGGGATATTCTTCTATCAAAAGTGCCATGCCAACTATGGCTCTGCATAAAACAGGATGCAGAGTGCCCTCCAGAACACTGCTCCATAGGAGTGAACAACACCAAACACATTGCAACTTTTGAGTAAATGAGTGGCAGAGATACCACATAGAAACAGGTCCCTGTCTCCACCAAAGCCATTTTGCAGCCATATTTGCACTAATCTTATCCTAATCCATTTTGTTTTCACTTTAACTGCACCCAGATACCTACATATCAGGAGCAAAGTACAATGGCTAATTGACCAATATGTCTTTGATTGTGCAATGAAACTAGAGCATGTGGAGGCTAATCACCTGCTCACAGAGTGAATGCACAAGCTTAAACACCTCAGGCCAGGATTGAATCCAGGTCATTGGAGCTGTCAGGCAGCTGTTTCACTGGCTGCATCACTGTGTCTGGAGATAGAAGCACATACATCTAAATCACACAGAAATCTCATTTTGAAAGATGACCTCAAAAAAATCAAAAACTGGATTCACTCTAATGTGACAGTAAAAATGCTGACACTCCATGTAACATGAACTTCAACTCATCACCTACTGTCTTATCATTAGCTGTTACCTATATTATGTTCTTTAGTATTCTTTGCTTCTCACTGTCTAAATATTTCATGGTGCGTGTCTCTGGACAGGCAATTGTGTGGTTGAAGATGCTGCTGAGTGAATAGTTTCTCATCTTTTTGACAGGACTCCCTACTGGGTCCCAATTCTTCCAAAATAAGAAAAAAAAAGTCTGGGTTTCATTGTTAACTATCTTTCTGCAGTATTCAAATAACATATAACCAAATGTTGAAGCTACAGTGACTGTTTTGAGTTCAGCTTTTAATCAATTCTACCAGCAAATGCTGTTGTGGTCACCAAAAGAGGCCAACCTCATGAATGAGATCTCTCAGTGAAGTCTGTCTTTAAAATAGGATCTAAAACCAATATTCTGAATGTGGTTCTAATTACTGTAGGCTAATAACAATTGGGATTGATATTGGTTTATTATCACCATGTACCAAAATAAGGTGAAATAAACTTAATTTTGCAAGCTATTCCCACAGATCATTTTAAAACATAAAACATAGTTAAAGGAAATAGCAATAAATGAATGTAAAATATTGTGTTATAATTAGACAAAAGTGCAGTGGAGGTATGACCATCAGATACAAGGTAGATTGTGAAAATAAGAGCATATCTTTAATTTTATAGAGGTCCATTCCAGTGGAATGATGAATGAAGAGAAGTTGTCTTTGAATGTGTGGTGGGCTTTCAAGCTTTTGCATCTTCTTCTTCCCAATGGAAGGGGGAGAAGAGAGAGTGACTGGAGAAGGAGGTATATTTGTTAACGCTTGCTACTTTTCTGAAAGAGTGAATAGACAGAGTCCATGGAGGTGAGGCAGATTTCTGTAAAGGACGAGCTGTGCCCACATCTCTGTAATTGCTTTCAGCCTTGGGCAGAGCAGTTGCCATTTGAAGCTGTGATGCATCCAGATAGGATGCTTTCAATGGTGCATGTATAAATGTTGTTGAAGTTCAATGGGAACATGCCAAATAATTTTAAAAGACTGGTTATGTTATAGTATTATATCAGAGGTAAAAAGGCCATATGATTATTTTGACTTACCCAGTCAGTTACAAATCCCCAGACAGCTCCTATACATTTTACTCACCCTTTTCAAGTATTAGCAGAATTCAAGGATTGAGCCTTGCTAATCATTTCTGGCAACACCTTCACACTTAATCCTTTCCCTCTGCTTTGAAACTTCCCACTATAACTAAAAGATCCGACTTGGGCACCATGAAAACTAATGAGGGGCTTGGTCCAATTTGCCATTCTGATCTAATTCTGTGGGTCCAAAGAACACTGAGGAACATTCCACCAGCAACTACATCTGATTTAGATGGTGGTTCACTCAAGCCCTGTTCTGCCCATTGGGGGTTGTGACAGGAGATAATAATTGCCTTGCAGCTGTAGAATGTACTGTTGCATTGTTCTGGGCAAAAAGGTCAAGATGCACATGGTGGTTCAAAGAGCCCATTTCTATGCTGTACAACTCTATGACTCTGTTTTCTTGCAATTGGATTGGCTGGATCAAATAACATTTGTGTTTTATGTCAACAGCACCATCTGATCACAGTTGGAGTTCAACATTTTTCTGAATACTGTATCTCAATAGACATTTATAAGATTGCAACAAAGTACAACACAACATTTAAAGGGAAATTTTGCTCCTGACCTGTTGAGTTTCTCCAGCATTTTGTGGAATCCTGGTGGAGAATCTCGGCCTGAAACATTGACTATATATTCCTTTCCATAGACTCTGCCTGACTTGCTGAGTTCCTCCAGAATTCTGTACGCGTTGCTTTGGTACTTTGTATAAAAAGCAATTGTGATTTGTGACTGGCTGATAATTTTGGTTTCATGTTGCCTTAAACACAATTGTGGTCCAGACACTACCCTTCACTTTAATAATCCTTTGACTGGAACTCCTTAGGAAAGCTGCAGAAATATAATTAATATTGTACTATTGTCCCAGATTAAACTGTAAGTCATAGTTTTTAGACACAGGAGAAAATATTATTTTACAACTAATTATTTGATTTGTCGCATAGTTTTGATTCAGTCACAATGAAGGACGGGTTAATACAAATCAAAATAGTACCTGTCTTGAGAATTTGAAACTATTGGTTTTCTTCTGTGCTTTCTGTCTATGTACTCCAGGTGGAGAGGTTTCAGGGTTTAGAGATGACTTCAATGAGTTGCTATATTGTATAGAATCGCTGTATGTTTTCAAAGGCAATGGAGAGTGCTTCCCAAAGTATTTTGAAAATGTGGAAATGCTCCAGGGTATTCTATCTCTCTGATATATCCTCTTTCACCACTAGCTTGTTCTTGCAGCCTCAGTATTTACAAATACACAAAAAGCTGCAGATGCTGGAGATTCAAGCAACACACACAAACTGCTGGAGGAGCTCAGCAGGCCCAGCAGCATCTGTGGAAAATAGTACAGGCGACGGTTCGGGCTGCGACCCTTCATCAGGACTGGAGAAAAAGATGAGGAGTCAGAGTAAGAAAGTGGCTGGAGGGGAGGTGTTAAATTAAAATGGGAGGGGGAGGGGTGAAGTAAAGAGCTGGGAAGTTGATTGGCGAAAGTGATAGAGGGCTGGAGAAGGGGGAATCCGATAGGCGAGGACAGAAGGCCATGGAAAAGAGGGAGCAGCACCAGAGGGAGGTGATAGGCAGGTAAGGAGATTAGGTGAGAGAGGGAACTGGAAACAAGGAATGGTGAAAGTAGGGGGCATTACCAGAAGTTCAAACAACTGATCTTCATGCCATCAGGTTGGAGGCTACCCAAAAGGAATATAAGTTGTTACTCCTCTAACCTGTGTGTGGCCTCATTGCGACAGTAGAGGAGGCCTTGGACTGACTCGTAGGAATGGGAATGGGAAGTGGCGTTAAAATGGGTGGCCACTGGGAGATCCTGCTCTTTCTGGTGGACGGAGTGTAGGTCTCCAGTATATAAAGGAGTGTGGCCTCCTGCATATCAGTGAGACCCATCACAGATTGGGAGAGGACACCTATGTTCTATTGGCCAGTAAAAGCAGCTTGATGGCATGAACATCAATTTTTTGAACTACTGGTAACTCCCCTCACCTCCTCCACCATTCCCCATCCCATTTTCCTTCTCTCACCTACTGCCTCCTTGTTTTCCCCTTTTCTTTCTTCCATGGCTTTTTGTCTTCTACAAATTCCCCCTTTTCCAGCCCAGATCTCTTTCACCAGTTAACCTTCCAGCTACTTACTTCAGCCCTCCCCCTCCCCCTCCCTGTTTCACCCATCACCTTGTGGTTCTCCCTCCCCTCCCCCACTTTCTTACTCTGACTCTTCATCTTTTTCTTTCCAGTCCTAATGATAGGTCTTAGCCCAAAATATTGACTGTACTGTTTTCCATAGATGGTGCCTGGCCAGACCCAGTATTTATTCAGCACTTCACTTACCAGTGCTAAAAGGTAATAACAAGTGGATGCACTTGAACTCTCTTGTTTGAAGTGGTTATTGGCAGATGTGCAGTATAGATATTCCATGTTCTTTAGCAGTCCATATCTGAATCTTATCTGAGCATAACGGATCACATTGTAGTTGAAGGTGAGCAAAGCAGGTAGGTCAGGTAAGTCTACTGGAGAGAATGTTAAGTGTCTTCCCAAGCATAAAGGAAGATGGATGTCAATCATCCCAGCCTAACAATATCACAACAGAAGTTCCTCAGGCAGAGCCTAGGCTGACCATCTTAAGCTTCTGCATCAATGACATTCCTTCCATCATAAGGTCATAAATAACAATGTTCATCGATGGCACAATATTAATTTTCATTCACAGTTCTTGAACTAATGAGGCAGTCTGGAGTTTTATTAGACAAGACCTGAAATCCAGTCACAGGTTAGTACTGGCTGGTGGTATAAAGGAGCACCACCACAATTGACTTCCAATTGATTAACACACAGAATCCCACAATCAACAACAATCAACAGGTTTCCATTGACCAGCAACTACTTTGGACAAGCCACAAAAAAAATGTCACTATATGAGCTAGGCATCTCGTGCTGAGTGACCTTTCTCCTGATCCTCCACCATCTTCACGTCACAGGTTAAAAGTGGGAAGGAATAGTCTCCACTTGCCTGGATGATTGAACCTCCAACGACATTCAAGTAGTTTGATTGTATCACGTCAAATCAGCCTACTTCATTAGCAACCCTTCAACCACTCTCCACCAACAACTTTGCGCAGTCCATAGTGGATGAAAATCAAAGCAAAACTATGGATGTTGGAAATTTTAAATAAAACACAAAAAAAAGTTGTCAAAATTCAGCAGGCCTGGCAGCATCAGTACAAAGAGAAATGGAGTTAATGTTTCCAGTCAAATTTCCCTCATCAGTACTGCGACTGAGAGAGAGAAAGGTTAGTTTTAAGTTGCAGAGAGGGTGAGGGAAAGGTTGAGCAGGGCAACACAAATATTAGTCTAAAGATGGGGTCAGAGTTTTGTGGAAGTGACCTGTTCAAGGTCAGAAAAGAGTTTGTTATGTTTCACCAGATGTAGGGTAGCTGGGGGTTGTGGCTTGACTGTACTGGATATCCCCACCGAATTGATAGAACATACAGAAACCTGAGAACATATACCAACAGGATTAAGGACAACTTCTATCCTGCTGTTACAAGACAATTGAATGGTCCCCTAGTATGATAGATGGACTCTCACCATCATTATCTACTTCACTATGATCTTATGGTCAACCTGCACTACACTTATACTCACACTGTAACATCTTACTCTGTGTTCTGTTATCGTTCTACCTCAATGCACTGTTCTAATGAATTGATCGCATGAATGGTATGCAAGACAAATATTCACTCTATAGCCAGTGGATATGTCAATAATAATCCAAGTTAACAAATTAAATAGCTGCCAGATTGGGCTCGAGAGGGACACATGAGGATAAAACCTACTAAAATTCATCCTGCCTAACTTACAGCTGTAGATGAATGCATCCATGAATATCACAGGTAGAAATAATTGCCATGCAGTTCTTTTGGAGACAAACTCCGATTGTGTTGGGTGGCAGTAATGTTGACTTGACATAAATCTGGAAGTTCAAAACTGACCATACATCCACTCCCCATGAGTCATCATCGGCAGCAGAATTATATACCAGAACAATCGAGACTATCAAAGCCCAGCATTATCCTTCAATCAGTCTTCAGCATCAGGCCAGGGGAGCAACCCTGGGAAATGAGTGAAGTAAGTACCAGGTGTATATGAACTGAGGTTCGAGGCTAGTGAAGCCACAACACAGAACCATGTGTGAAGAAGTAGGAAAAGCAGCAGGAATGGGCTATTGCATAGTCCAAACAACATACCAGTGCTTTGAATTCTTGCCACACCAAATCATGAATTATGGTAACAGCTTATCAGAGTAGAACATTTTAACTCAAAGTTCAAAATACATTTATTATCAAAGTATGCATGCATTATACAAATTTGAAATTGGTCTCCTAACAAGTAGCCACAAAACAAAGAAACCCAAAAGAACCCATTTTTAAAAAAAGACTGTCAAAGACCCAATGTGCAGGAAAAAAAATGAATCATGCTAACAATAATCTCAAATAAATAAACTGAAGTCCACAAAGAGAGACACTTAATTCAGTGCAGAACCGAGTAAACGTCACGGAACAGCGAGCTGAATCAGCCCATCACTTGTCTCGGTCACCGAATCCCTGACATTTTCAAACTGGCCCAGCGCCTAAATCGTCATCCAAATATCAAGTTTGGTCCTCTTCTCTTTCTGCTTTGGATTGCCAGTACCTTTATTTTATTTTACATTTGGTGATGTTATTGACAAAGTATTTGATAAGGGAAAGATTTAGTGGCTATCTTCAGTAAGATCCAAGGCTATCTTCAGCAACCACACTTTTCTCCAATGCAATATTAAAAACAAATAATTAGCAGCTTGCTTCCTTAATCTTCAGTGACAGTTACAACTGAATGCAAATATTTAAATGGATGCAGACATTTGGCATTTAGCTCTTGTCTCCACGGCAAGATCTATTTGATCAATGAGCAGTGTTAGGCGTTTGATCCAAATGGTGACCCTGCCATTTTAAACATCTCTCCCTCGTCCAATAGGTGCCTGTATGGTTTGAAGCTAGGCTTCTTTTGTGTGTGTGGTTGGCTGAATTTCAGCATGTCATGCAAATTGATTTAAAAAAAGTATTGGTTAGGGTCAGTTGGTAATTACCTTTTCTCCAAGTCAGGAAGTTGTAAGTTGGTTTTCATACTAGGGATTTAAATAATTGACAGGAATTCCAGCAGAATACTGGGGAGGTGGTGCATTGTTGGAAAGGTTAAGTGACAGCTGAAATATTGAATATTTTTAACAGTCTCTCCAGGATGTTAAAAGCCCAAAGTTGAGATTTTTAAAATGTGGAGTTTATCCATTTTCTGCTGGGAGACTTACATCATTGCCATCCGCAGCACCCAAAGCTGCACACTATGGTTTTCTTCTGTTCCTTGCTTCTTGTGGTAATGAAGATCGCTGATGATGCAGGCATTATTGTCTATCCCCTATTTCTCTTGAAATAAAGATACAGTTAAGAATCAACACTTTGGAGGGTGCAGAGTCACGTATAGGCTGGATCAGCAAGGAAGATGGGCTTCCTTCCCTGAAGGATGATTAGTGAATCAGATGGATTCTTAATGACAATCTAATGGTTTCATAATTGCTATCCTCTAGATAAGATTTCTTTTTTATATTTCAGATTTAGTTAATTACTTGAATTTGAATTCCCCAGCTGCCACAGGAGGATTCAAACTCATGTTTTTGGATCAATGGTCCAGAATATTGTCAATTTGACCCAAAGGTACTTCAGCACTTAAGAGCCTTTCAAGTTATATCTGAAATATTTAGAGATATCTAAATGTGATGTGTTAAAGTGATGTATCAACTTTTGAAAGTACCAACTCCAATATAACATATGTATTGGCCTGTGTTTTCTAACAGCATCTGATTTTAATGCTAGTTTACTCTTCATTCTGATTTAATGCCCTTGACACATAATAAATAGGGAGTTAAAAGATGCTCACCTTATAAAAAAAGTACCAAACCCAAACATGGTAAATAAGCAGATAAAAGCAGAAACAGGAGATGACAAGCAATAGATTAACAAGGCATGTTGAACATAGAATTACAAATTAGAGCATTCATGGAGGAAGAAAGCACTTGGATCCAGTGTAGGGAGCCAGCAGGTCTTTAAGTATGGAGATCATTGGATGGCTTATCATAGAAACAACTCACATTGATCAAAGAAACTTGAATCGAAACAAAAAAATGTAATTAAACAGTTGTAAGATTCGAAGGCACCAATGTGATAATTGCAGGATACAGTATTGGGTGTTAATTAAATAAAACCGACATAAGGATCATGACTAGTTAGACCACAGTGTAGTCAGGATGCTAGGTTAGTGCTGCTTGAGCATTTCCATGATGTGTGCAGCCATTGCTATCTGTGATGTTCATTGACTTTCTGTGCTTTAAGAAGACTTTCCATTGATTGCAAATGACCTTGATGATCGAAGGCATTGAGAGACAGAAGTAGTAGAATTGTTTATTTCAGGCTATTGAAAGGTTGTAAAAAATATACGTTAGTTTACTAAATTTTAAATTCAAATAATTAATTACAGGCGTAAGAAAGACCTGGTTGAGAGTGGTCAGGAAAGATTGCTTAGTGTTCCAAGGTATTTATACTTCAGAAATGTTAGAGAAGGAGGTAAGGGGATTGCATTTTCACTCAAAATAATGGATGGTTCATCCATGGGAGCTACATGGATAGAACTTAAAAATAAGAAGGTACAATCACTCTAATGTGATTATTCTACAGCCACCCCTTTAGCCACCAGAACATCAAGGAAGAGATATTCAGGTAGATCAGGGAAAGGTGTAAAAGCAAATTTGTTGTAATGGATGACTTCACTTCCATACTATTGACTAGACCTCCATAGTGCAAGAGGTTTGGATGGGGCAGAAATTGTTAGGTGCATCTGAAAGCATTCTTAAAACAATATGTAGATAGCCCAACAAGAGGAGGTGCCATACTGTATCTGATATTGGGAATGAGACTTTTCAGATGACTGGTCTTTCGGGAGAGAATAGTTAGGGAATCAGGACCATAATTTTTAAGTCTTAAGATAGATATAGATAAGGGAAGGCATGGATCTTGCAGGAGAATATTATCTTGGAGCAGGGCAAATTATCAGAGTATTAGGTGGATATCACAGAGAGTTAATTGATAACATCTGTTTATGGGCAAGTCTGCATTTGACATTTAGAGGGTGCTTAAAGACCAAAGTCATACAAATCAAAATCATACCCGGTAGGTGTATACCATCCTTGTGTATAACACAAGGGTGGTAAGGTCAGAGAACCTTGGATGTCGAGAGAGATGGTGAATTTAGTCAAGGTAACATGTGACCATATTTTCTAAAACTTTAATTCTCTAACCCACTACCAGGAAGTTACCTTTTTCTTTAGTTGCCTATATTGCTCTAGCGAGGTCCAACATAAGTTTAACAAACCACTTAGCATTTTCTGAATATATATTCTTCTGAATAGGTAGATTGTGGGTAGTGAATTAATTTAAACTTAAATTGATTTTATTGAAATACAGTGAGGAGTAGGCCATTCTGTCCCTTCAAACTGCTTCACTCAGCAGCCCCCAATTTAATGTAGCTTAATCACGGGATAATTTACAATGACCAGTTATCCTACCAACTGGTACATCTTTGGACATCTCGAGGAAACTGGAGCAGCTGGAGGAAACTCACATGGTTATGTGAAGAACATTCATAATCCTTACAGGCAGCAGCGGGGAACTGAACCTGAGTTGCTGGTATTGTAAAATGTTGTGCTGTATTGAATTTAATGACTGCATGTAAACCACCTTTTGTCTTACTCTACAGTGATGTTGTTATGCATTTGTTTCATTGCTATCTTTTTTGGTTCCAGCTGCAGGTATTTATGACAATTGTTATAATTAACTCTCTATGGTTTGTCTTGAAGACAATCTCTCTCTTCTCTCCAATCTTTCACCTTTCTGCAGCTTAGAATGTTTTAGTCTTCTCACTTTTCTGGTTCTGATGAAAAATCCTTGATCTAAAATACTGAAATTATTCCTCTCCTTACTGACACTCCCTGAACTGCTGAATACTTTCAGCATTTTACATTTCAAATATTAATCTAGTAAACTTTCTCTGATCTGCTTCCAAAACATTAACATCCTCCTTGAAGTAAAATGTCAGTACTGTAGATAGATGTACCAGATATGGACTCTCTAATGCTTCTATAACTGAAGCACAGCCTCCTTACTTCTAAATTCCTTAATTCCTCAATTCCCATAAGAAAATAACAATAGTCGAACTTTATCAATTACTTTTAGGTCTCTGCATACCAACATTTTGTGAATGATGCACTGTGGCACCTCAGAGCCTTGCAATCTCTTCAAGTTTAGAATAATAGACTGGTTTTTAAATCTTCATGTTTAAATGGACAATTTCACGCTTCCCACACTGTATATTCCAGTTGCTGTGTCTCTATCCATTCAGCTAACCTGTCACAAACAAGAGAAAGTTTGCAGGCGCTGGATGTTCAAGCAACACACACAAAATGTTGGAGGAACTCAACAGGCCAGGCAGCATTAAAGGAAAAAAGTACAGTCGACATTTTGGGCCTGGCCTGGCCTGCTGAGTTCCTCCAGCATTTTCTGTGTGTTGCTTGGATTCCCAGCACCTGCAGATTTTTTATTATTTGTGAGTCCTGCCAAAAGGCCTAGGCCCAAAACATAGACTACTTTTTTCCACTGCTGCTGCCTGACCTGCTGAGTTCCTCCAGCATTCTGTGGTGTCTATAGTATGCTCCTCATTACATTTTCTCATGTTACCATAGTACCTATCCTTTTGTCACCAGCAATGATTTTAATTTATTTAATGTGATCCAGCACAGAAAAGGTCCTTCTGGCCTTTCGAGCCTTGCTGCCTAGTAAACCCCAATTAATCCTAGCCTAATCATGGGATAATTTACGATGACCAATTAACTTACCAAAAGGTACTTCTTTGGACTGTGGGAAGAAAGCAGAGCACCCCGAGGAAATCCACTGGGTCATGAGGAGAAGGTACAAACTCCTTATGAGAATAGAATCTGGATGACTTGTACTGTAAAGCATTGTGCTAATCACTACACTACCATGCTCCCCCTTGGTTGCCTTAATCCTATTAGTTCACTGAACTGCAAAAAGCTGAGATACCAACACCAATCTTCTGATATATCATGTTTCCTCAAGAAGAGAAAGTACACATTAATGCTTACTATTTTTTATTTTCTGTAGCCAGCTAATATATTTGTCCACATGAATATGAATAGTGTTAATGAGTGCTTGTGGGCTGGCTTGGACTTGATCAGCTGATGAAGTTGTTTTTGTGACTCTGTATCCCTACATTTGTGAAGATAAAAAACAAATGGCTGAGATTCTCACCCACTAAAGCTGTCAGTGCAGTTCTTGAAACTGTGTCTGGAGATAGAATACAGAACAGAGTGCCGTATGGCACAAGAACAGGTCCTTCGATGTTGTGTCGAACCAATTAATCTAATGATGCCTAATTACACTAATCCTTTCTGCCTGCAGATGATCCTTATCCTTCCATTCTCTGCAGATTCTGGTGTCTAAGAGCTTTTTAAAAGCTTCTATAATATCTGCCTCCACCACCACCCTGCCAGCGAATTCTCTGTATAAAACAGAAGTTGTCTTTCACTCATCCTTTGAACTTCCCTCCTCTCACCATAACTGCTCACCCTCAGGTATTAGACATTTCAACACCCTGCAACAAGTTACTGGTTGTCAAATCCAGTTAATGCCTCTCAGAATTTTATAGATTTCTATCAGGTATCCTTTCATTCCCTGCCACTCCAGAGAAAACAGCCCTAGTTTGTTCAGCCTGGCATAGCATATGCCATCTAATTTAGGCAGTATCCTGGTAAATCTATTCTGTACCTTATCCAAAACTTTGACACCCTTTATACAATGGGGTGACCAGAATTAAATGGAATGCTCCATATGCAGCCTAACAGTGCTTTCTGAAGCTGCAACATAACTTCCTGACCATTGAGCTCAGTGGTTCGAACAATAAAGGCAATCATGTCATACACACGTCTTTACCACATATCAACCTATACGGGTACTTTTGGGAACCTATTGACTTGGACCTCAAGAACCTTCTGTAAATGAATGCTGTTAAAGACCCTTCCACTAACTGTGTATATTCCCTGGGAATTCTCAAGATTTACTCCAGTATGAAGCATTTTAGCATCAGGCGATATGTGTGTGTGTATAAAAGATTTCCATGCCCATGCCATTGCCCTGTAACCCCAACCTGAGCCTTTCTCAACTTCAGTTCCTTCTCAGACTCGCTATCATTTTCCACCCCCCATCTCTACCCCTCTCTCTCTCTACCCTTCTCCCTCTACCCTTTCCCTCTAGCCCTTCCCCCTCTCCCTACCCCCTCTATCTCTCTCTCTCTAACCCCTCCCTTTCTCTCGATCCCCTTCCTCTCTCTTTCTTTCCTACCCCTCTCTCTCCCCTCTCCCTCACTCTCCTCCTTCTTACCCCACACTCTGTCTCTACCATTGCCCTCTCTGTCTTGCCCCACTCTCTCCCCTTCCCTCTTAACCAATCCTTCTTCTCCTCTCTCCCTCTTCTCTTCCACCCTCTCTTCACCCCTCCTCTCTTCACCTCCCCTTCCTTCCTCTCTCTCTTTCTCTTCACCCCTACCTTCCCCTCTGCCTCTCACACTTCCTCGCTCTCTCACACTCTCTCCCTCACTCTCTCTCCATCTCCCTGTCCCAAACTACTCTCAGCCCCCTGTCCCCCACTCTACGCTACTGTCAAAGCTCTCTCCCTTACTCTTACCCCTCCTCTCCTCTCAACTCTCTTTTCCCTTTCCCTCTCCCTCTCTCTCTTTCTCCCTTCATCTATTTCTTCCTCTCCCGATTTCTGTCTCTCCATTAGTCCCTTTCCCCTACTCTTCCCTTACTCTCCAACTCTTCCTACTCTCAACCTCCTCTTCTCCCTCTCTTCCCCATTCCCCCTTTTCCCACTGACCCCCTTCCACCCCACCCTCCTCTCCCCATCCCCACTTCTCCCTCTCTCCTTCTCCCCCTCTCCTTCTCTGTTTCTCCTTCTGTTTCTCGTTCCCTCTCTCCCTCCCTCTCCCTTCCTCACAAGCCTCTGTCACCTTCAGTCCTGAAACCCACAGACTTTTAGGTGCACACTGCCCTTCATACCATCACTACACACCAAGTAGATTCAGAATTAGTTCAGAAAGTTAACTCTCTGCATCCATTAGCTAGTCTTTTCCAATTATTTGGCAAGCACTGGTTTATATGCCACAGTCATCTGAAAGTCCATGACCTGTATTACCTTACATTTAACATCAGTCTTTGGTATAACTCGAGGTCTGTGAGGAATATTAAAAAGCCTGTTAGGGAAATTACTAGGTGTTCCAATGAAATTGGAGTCAGCATGGTCAAGCTACAGAGCAGGAGAACATAGATGGTAAAGTTCAAGGCACTGTGCTTTACAATCCAACAACCATCAGAACAAGTCCATGTGCATCAGTTCTGTCAGGTCCAAGCATGGGACGAGTCAGTGCCAATATGCCCCAATCATGAAGGTGGCTGTGCCCAACACCTGACTGAAAAGGTGAGACTGGTGCATTCACATCTATCCTAACCCAAAAGTACTGCGTTGATCTGTCTCATTACCCCCAAAAGTCCCCTATCAGCATGGAAGCAGATTTTCAGCCAAGTTAGTTAACTCCACAAGACACCATTGAGAATGTGGTTGCAATAATTATTCTGAAATCATGGCATATCCCTCTTTGGTGCTAAAGATTCCTGCTCCAGAATTAGCTCCCCATGTAGACCCACCACAGTATTATTGATTTGACACTGTCAAAAATTGCCCAGGCATGTCCTATTCACAGAAAGGACAAAATCTGTTTGATCAATTACAGCTACATCTGTCTCCTCACAATCGTCATCAAGGTGATGGGAGGTGTTGTTGACAGCATGATCACACTGCTTCTAGTTATGAGTGACCTACTGATTGATTCCTGTTAGATCAGCCAAGATCATTCAGCTCTTGTATCATTGTAGCCTGGACCAAAGGGACCAGAGACAAGCTGAAAATTACTATTCACACCTTCACACCACCATTTGATCTGCTGCAAAATAAAGCAGCTCTAGTAATAGAACTCAGGGCAAATGGCTGAATGGATTTTGGTTATTGAAGCTCAGTCATCTTGTCTCCTAGATATCACTATAGAAAGACCACTTGGCCCAACTTTTTAAGCTGTTTTCCCCCCCTTTCATTATAAGGTCAGAGGTGATGATATGGCATTCAATTCCATTCACAACTTCTTATGCTATGAAACATTCTGTTGTTGGGTACAGGATATTCAGTTGATAAGGGAATTACAAAATATAGCTGGACTACAATGTTTTCAATAGTTCAATTGTTTCAATTAGTATCAGAGAATGTATTCAATGTACAACTTAAAATTCTTGTTCTTCACAGACATCCACAAAAACAAAAGAATGCCCAAAGAATGAGTGACAGTAAAAATGTTAGAAACCCAAAGCCCCCTTACTCCCTCTCCCATGCACAAACAACAGCAAAACAATGACCCTTCCCACCCTCACTTATTTCA
Source organism: Hypanus sabinus (assembly GCF_030144855.1). NCBI lineage: Eukaryota > Metazoa > Chordata > Chondrichthyes > Myliobatiformes > Dasyatidae > Hypanus > Hypanus sabinus. Next base: position 70,537,897 of record NC_082713.1, on the reverse strand, counting down.
GCAAAAAGGAAGCATCAGTGCCTTCCACCCACTGAGCCAGCAATCGCAAAGCCCCCATGAAAGACCACAACAACTGATCTTCACCCAACAATTTGACAGGTCACAGGCTCCCTCTCTCCTTCATAAAGGGACATAGAAGGGTCACCTGTTCACTAGGAGAGGGGAGACCAATGAAGACAAACGACTCTCTGATTTATGTTGTTAAAGTCTGCTGCATTGCTTTTTTCCCCTGAGTTCTCCAATTTGAGAATTGCAAACAGACTTTCCCCCACCTATGACAGAAAGGGAGAGAATGCACAGAGCCCCTGAAAACTGATCCGCTGTTCCTGATATTCCCTTGCAATACTTCCGTCAGCAGCACCAGCCTCAGGGCCAAAAAACCTCGGAAGCCAGAATCCACATTTGTCTTCTAGGATGCGTCCTTGGATTATCGAAAAACAGCTGGTCGGTGAGTCCCGGGAGCAGGTCCCATTACTGCAAAGAACTGAAGTTTAAATGTAGCTCTAAGACAGACCAATCAAATATAATACCTAATGTCGTGTGACCAAAATCACTGGAGAGAAGTAGCTGGTAGATATTAAGTAATTTTTTATTCACCAAAATGGGACACACCAGGCATCATAGTGAGACCCTTTTGGAGGAAGAAGGCTGCTTGACCCAACATTGCATGACATTTTATATGCTAAATATCAAAGGACAATTCTATATTTACAATGTGCCTACAATGCTTCCTTTGAATTACTTATAAATTTCACACTTCCTTCTCTGCAACCACACTACAGACACCCAAAGTGAATGCTAATTCAGTATTCTCTAGTTTTCCAATGAACTGCGGTTCACAGCATTTAGGGATCCCACTGTACAGAGCTGCATTTTAAATCTAATTTACAGTCCATATTCAGATCGGAAGATTGATGCTTGAAGTTCATTGCTGAAGTGAATAGTTAATATTTTGTTGGATGTACTAACCTTAAAAGTGTCTTAACAATACCCTTTGTTTAACATACAGCACTGTAAAATCTCTAATTTCCTACCATTAGTGTCCTAGGATTGGGGAAAGATACCATTGATCAGCAGCTAGACTAACCAGCTTACCTGAGGAAATACTGCTTTTGTTGCTGTTGACCTAGAAGAGGAAAGCCATAGCAGTCAGGTCTCTGACACTGAGTCTGGCGCCATGGTTCAGAAGAGAAGTGGAGGAAAAAGTCATACTCTATGATAGGGGTTTTGTTGGTTAGGGGAATAGAAAGAAAATTATGTAGATGAGAAGACTCCAGATGGTATGTTGTCTCATGGGTGCCAGGGTCAGGGGCATCTCGGATCGAGTCCTCCTCATTCTTATGTAGGACCGTGAACAGCCAGTTGTTGTGGTCCATGGCTAAGAGGGGTGACAAGGTCCTGCAAAGTGAGTTAAGGGAGGTAGGGGCTTAGTTGAACCATTGGTCCTCCAGGATTGTGAGGTCAGGATTTCTACCCCTGCCACATGCTCGGCAGATCAGAAATAGGAAGATCATACAGTTTAACACATAGCCAAGGAGATGATACAGGAATGAAGGGTTTAGATTGTATCATTGGCCTCTCTTCCAGGGAAGGAGGGACCTGTACAGAATAGATGGTTGGCACATGAACTGGAGGGGTACTAATATCCTACCAGGAAGGTTTACTAGTGCTGCATGAGATGAGGTGGCAATTAAACTAGAGTTGCAGGAGGAATAGGAACCAAAGCACCTGAACAAATAATAGAGAGGTTTTGGAGAAAGATGTTATTAAGCCTACATACAAAGTCAGGAATCAAAAGGTTGAGCATGGTGGAACTAACGCTCTGAGCAACGTACAGTTCAATGCAAGGTGTATTGTCAGAAAGGCGGATGAACTTAGAACATGAATCAGAAAAAAGGAGGGCCAGGAATGCCAGCTGAATATGCCAGGGTTCCGTTTTAGACATAAGAGAGCAGGAGGGATTAAAGGAGGAAGGGTGACATTACCAGTCAGGGAAAATGTCATGGCAGTGCTCAGACAGGGCAGACTGGAGAACTCATCTAGTGAAGCTTTATGGTAGAACGGAGAAATAAGGAAAGTATGACCACATTAATGGGATTATATTATTGACTATCCAACAGCCTGTGACATGTAGAGGAGCAAATTTGTAGAGCGATCACAGACTGTTGTAAGAAACATAATGTTGTGATAGTAGCTGATTTTAAATTTCCACATATTGACTGGAACTCCCATAATATAAAAAGGCTGGATGGGAAAGAGTTTGCAAAATGTGTTCAGGAAAGTTTCCTTAATCGATACGTAGAGATCCCAACTAGAGAGAGTGTGATATTAGATCTCCTGTAGGGAATGAGTAGGGTCAGTGACAGAAGTTTGTGTAGGGGAACACTTTGCACCTAGTGACCGTAATGCCATTAGTTTTAAAGTAAGTATGGAAAATGATCGGTCTGGCTCTCATTGAGATTCTAAATTGGAGAAAGGCCAATTTTGATAGTACCAGAAAGGACCTAGCAAATGTGCATTGGGGTAGGTTGTTTTCTTGTAAAGGTGTACTTGGTAAGTTGGGGACCTTCAGAAATGAAATTTTGATAGTTCATGTTTCTGTCAGAATTAAAGGCATGGATAACAGATTTAGAGAACCATAGTTTTTGAGAGATATTAAGTCCCTGTTTAAGAAAATAAAGGAGATGCATAACAGATATAAGCAGACAGGAAAAAAATAGGTACTTGAAGAGTGTAGGAAATGCAAGAAAACACTAAAGAAGGAAATCATGAGGGCTAAAAGAAAGCATGAGGTTATTCTAACAGACTAGGTGAAGGACATCTGTAAGGGCTTCTACAGATACCATGTATGAAGTGCAAAAGAATTGCTAGGGACAAAAATGGTCTTCTAGAAGTTCAGACTGGTAATATATGTGTGGAGATGAAAGAGATGGAGCAGACCTTAAATGGATTTTGTACATCTGTATTTATTTCGGAAATGTACACAGAGGTTTTAGAAGAGAGGCCAACCAGCAGAAAGATATTTGTTGTCCAGGGCCTGACGAGCTTCTCCATCGGACTCGATCGGAGGCATGTGCTGAAATTGCAGGGGCCCTTGTGGAGATATTTGAAACATCTTTAGCCCTGGGTGAAGTGCCGGAGAATTGGAGGATAACTGATGTCATTCCGTTTTGTTAAGAAAGGCTCTAAGAATAAGCTAGGAAATTTTAAGCCAGTGAGAATGACATCAGTAGTGGGAAAGTTGAAGGTATTCTGAGGGACCAGATATATAAGTATTTGATATAAAAGTATTTAAGTATTTAACTATAAACCAATCTTATAGTTTTTGAGGAAATAACCAAAAAGGTTGATGAAGGCATGTTTTATACATGGACATCAGCAAGGCACTTGGCAAGATCTTGTATGGGAGGTTGGTCACAAAGGTTCAGTTGCTTGGCGTTCAAGATGAGGTTTTAAATTGGATGAGACATCAGCTTCGTAGGAGAAGCCAGGGAGTGATAGTAATAGAGGCCTCTCTGACTGGATGTGCTTGTACTGGAGTGCCACAGGGATCAGTGCTGGATCTGATGTTGTATGTCAATGATCTGGATGATAACGTGGTAAACTGGATCAGCAAATTTGCGGACGACACTGAGATTGAGGGTGTAGTGGACAGTGATGAAGTTTATCATGGCTTGTGGTGGGATTCAGAGCACCTGGAAAAAATTGGGCTGAAAAATGGCAGCTGGGATTTTATTGCAGACAAGTGTGAGGTGTTGCAGTTTGGGAGGACCAACCAGGGTAGGTCTTACACAGTGAGCAGCAGGGCACTAAGGAGTCAGTCAAAAAGATCTGGGAATGTAGATTTTTAACTCGTTGAAAGTGGCATCACAGGTAGATAGGGTTTTAAAGAAACTTTTTGCCTCATTGACCTTCATCAACATATTGAGCACTGGAGTTGGAATGTTATTTTGTAATTGTATAAGACATAAGCCTAATTTAGAATACGGTGTGCAGTTTTGGTCAGCTTCTTACAGAAAAGATGTAAATAAGATTGAAAGAGTGCAGAGAAAATTTCCGAAGATGTTGCCAGGTCTTGAGGACCTGAGTTATATGGAAAGGTTCAATAAGTTAAGAATTTATTCCCTAAAATGTAGAAGATGGAAGAGATATTTGATAGAAGTATACAAAATCATGAGGGGTATAGATAGGGTAAATGGAAGTAGGCTTTTTCCATTGTTGTTGTGTGAGAATACAACGAAAGGTCATGTATGAAATGATTTTTAGCGGAATATGACAGGGAAAGTTCTTCACTCAGAGGGTGATGAGACTGTGAAACAAGCTGCCAGCTCAAGTGGTAGATGTGAGTTTGATTTCAATGTTAAAGAGAAATTTGGATTGGTATATAGATGGGAGGGGTATGGAGAGCTATAGGCAGGGTGCACGTCAATGGGACTAAGCAGATTAATGGTTCGACACAGACTAGATAGGCAAAGGTCCTGTTTCTGTGCTGTAGTGTTCCATAACTCTGACTCTATGAAATTTCTACTCCAGTTTAAGAGTGAGCTCAGTGGGTAGGTTATCAGTGAATATAAACAGCCAAACAGTTTGCAGAAGACTCCAGCCGTCAAGGAATAAAACCTTGAAGAGATGTTAAAAGGAAGGACAAAAATTAACAGGCAACCCACAAATCACCCATGTCAAAGTAAAATCATCAGAAGACAGATTAGCATATCTGAGTGTCAATAGAAGGATTAAGTCATATCTTATAAATGTATCACACTCTGGGATACAGATAAGCACGTCTATCAAACTGATGGTTTGCATTTTATTACATCTGCTGAAGTTTGAAATAGCTTTCTAAACCACACTATTAGAGGTAGGAAGTGGATCCAAATGATTTGCATTTCTACAAAGGACATAAATATCTGGCTTTAAATTATGTTGTTAAGTTAATATGACAAGTGATGAATGATATTTTTTCTATCTTTGTTCAAGCTGAATGCAGCTTTTAGCTAATAACTTTTTGTCCTGGCAGTTGCTTGGATTCTGCATGCCACAGCAATTGTCTTAACGCTGAGCTATGCCTGGTTTCCAAATGGAATCAGACGTTTCAACAACTGAATAACTGAGTCAACGGTAACTCTGCTACTTTGGCACTCTGGTAGTCTGATCTTTTGAGAAGATGTCAAAAGTAAGTATGTACCTATAAGCAGTAAAGCTGTATGCAAATTTGCTAGACTGATGGATGTTAGTAACATAATATTTACAAGTAATTTTCTTCCCATCAAAAACTCTGTTTAAAGGCCCACAATAGTCAATAATCAGGTTTATTGTCATATGCACAAATACAGGTATGCATAGGTGCAATGAAACACATACACTCTGCAGTATCAAGGACAGATGTATCATATAAACAACATTCACAAGAAAAGTATAAATTAGACATGAATTATACCCAATTTTTACAAGAAAGAAAACAATTACAACAAATAAACACGGTCTATTTTACTGCAAAGTGGTCATTGTGATCGTACAATTTAAAGTTGTGCCAGTTGATTCAAGAACCAAGTGGTTGAAGGAAAGTAGCTGATCTTGAGCTTGGTGATGTGGGACTTCAGGCTAAAAGATGTTTGTTTTTGTTAGAACCTAGTAAAATTCAACAGAGATACATGTTTTAAACCTGGAAAACTCTGAACTGTTTTTCCTTTGGACATTCTTTTAGCATTTGGAAACGGGTGGTGACTCTTTAAGTGGTTACAGAAGAGCTTCCAAAAAGGTGAAGTGAATCCAGGGGAAGCTGTTTCTAAATGAGCTTTGACCAGCGGCCGATTTGGACATTGGAAGTTTTGAGAGGAGAGGACTTCAATCAGGTCTGCTGCACAAGGATGAAAGGCAGCTGTGGGGTAGTACAGTGAAAATGAGCTTTGACTTGCAGCCGATCCAGACATTGGAAGATTTGAGAGGAGTGGACTTCAATGAGGTCCACTGCCCGAGGGTAAAATGCAGCAGCAGGTCAGCACAGTGAAAAAGGCCTTTGACCAGTGACCATTCAATGTTTGGAATTGGTCAGCAAGAACAAATTAAAGGAAGGCAGGGCAAATGCAGTGACCATCGTCTGAGTGGACAGAGTCAGGGTGGTGATCTTGAAGCTTTGGCTCTTCGAGGCTTCAGTCAGAGAAAGCAAAGGAAAGAAAAGCACAAGTTTTTTTTATTCTCTTCTTTATATCTGCTCAGCTAGGACAGTAGGAATGACCGGCAGGATATTGGAGTGCTCCTCTTGCGGGAGGTGGAAAGGCAGAAAGACCTCCAGTGCCCCTGATGACTACAACTGCAAGAAGTGCATTCAGCTACAGCTTCTAACAATCCACATTAAAGGAGTTGGGGCTGAAACTGGATGAACTGGAGGACATATAGTGACATATAGTGACAAGGTGAAGGTCACTGGAAACTGCTTGACAGTCAGGAAGGTGAAAGGGGTTAAGGAGGTAGTGCAGAGTACCCCTGTGGCCAACCCCTCAACAACAGGTATGTCACTCTGGACACTGTTGGGCGGATGACCTACCAGGAGAGAGTCACAGTGGTTGAGTCTCTGGAACTGAGTATGCCTCTGTTTCTCAGAAGTAAACTGGAGAGAAGAGACACACTGTGGTGATAGGGGAGTGGTTAGTTAGAGCAGTAGACAGGAGCTTCTGTGGGTGAGTAAGAGATTCCTGAATGGTATATTGTCTCCCAGGTGCCAGGATCCGATACATCTCAGATCAAGTTTTAAGCATTCTTAAGTGGGAGGGTGAACAGCCAGAAATTGTGGTCCCTGTAGGTACCAATGACTTGGGTAGGATGAGTGATGAGGTTCTGTAGGATGTTCAGGGAGTTAGGTGCTAAGTTAAAGGGCAGGACCTCCAGGGTTGTGATCTCGGGATTGCTACCCATGTTACATGCTAGTGAGGCCAGAGCTAGGAAGATTATACAGTCTAATACATGAATAAGGAGTTGGTGTAGGAGAGAGGGCATAAGGCTTTTGGATCATTCTGCTGTCTGTACAGAAGAGATGGTTTGAACCTGAACTGGTGGAGAACTAATATCCTAGCAGGAAGGTTTGTTAATGCCAGTGGGACTTAAAATAGAGTTGCAGGGGGATGGGAAACAGAGTGCTAGAACAGTTAGTGGAAAGATTATGTAAGCAGATGTTAGTAGGACCTCAGACAAAGTTTGGAATCAAAAGGTTGAGCCTGGTGCAGATAATGTCCTGAGATGTGTATATTTCAATGCAAGAGGTATCGCATTAAAGGCAGATAATAGCACTGAAAATGAGGTAGCTAGTTTACTAACAGTGGCAATGTAATGAAGAGGGGCTGTTGATAAGGCAAAATTGCAGTCAACAAGATGAGTTGCAATGTGAAAGGTGGACAAAATTGAAAAGGATGAATATGGAATTGGAGGTGTTGTATTTGAATGCGCGCAGCATACCGAATAAGGTAGATGAACTTGCAGCACAGCTGGAGACTGGCATGTATGATATTGGCACCATCACTGAATCATGGCTGAAAGAAGAATATAGCTGGAAGCTTAATGTCCAAGGATACACATTGTACAGAAAAGATAGGCATGAAGGCAGATCGGTCAGCATTGCTCTTGTGGTAAAAAATGAAATAAAATCATTAAAAGGAGGTGACATAGGGTTGGAAGGTATTGAATCGATGTGGACAGAACTAAGAAACTGCAAGGATAAAAAGATGTTGATGGGAGTTGTATACAGGTCCCCAAACAGTTGTAAGGATATGCCCTACAAATTCAATGGAAGTTAGAAAGTGCATGACAAAAGGGCAATGTTACAACAGTCATGGGAGATTTCAATATGCAAGTAGATTTAGAAAATCAGATTGGGGCTGGATTCCAGTAGGGGGAGTTTCAAGAAAGCCTATGAGATGCCTTTTTAGAGCAGCATGTGGTTGAGCCCACTAGAGGATGAACTATTCTGTGTTGGTGTTGTGCAATAAACCAGAATTGATTAGAGAGCTTAATGTAAAAGAACACTTAGGGGAAGTGAGCATAAAATGTTTGAATTCACCCTGAAATTTGAGAAGGTGAAGCTAAAGTCAGTTGTATCAATAGTAAAGTGGAGTAAAGGGAATTACAGAGGCATGAGAGAAGAGTCAGCCAGAATTGATTGGAAAAGAACTATGGCCGGAATGATGGCAGAACAGCAATGGCTGGAATTTCTCGAAGCAATTCAGAAGGTATAGGATATATACATCCCGAAGAAGAAGAAGTATTCTCAAGGAAAAATAACATAATCATGGAAAGCAGGAGAAATTAAAACCAACATACAAACCAAAGAGAGAGCAACTAGTAGAGCAAAAATTAATGGGAAGTTAGAGAATTGGGAAACTTAAAAAGCAGTAGATGGCAACTGAAAAGGTCATTAAAAAGGTAAAGATGGAATATGAAACTAAGCTTACTAACAATATGAAAGATCTTAAAAGTTTCTACAGATACCTAAAATATAAAAGGGAGGTGAGAGTGGATATTGGTCTGCTGGAAAATGATGCTGGAGAGTTAGTAATGGGGGAAGTGAAATGGTGGAAGAACCGATTAAGTATTTTGTTTCGGTCTACACGGTGGAAGACACTAGCAGTGTAGTGGAAGCTTCAGGTGTCAGGGGTTATGAAGTGAGTGAAGTTACCATAATTAGAGAGAAGGTTCATGGGAAACTGAAAGGTCTGAAAGTAATTAAGTCAGCTGGACAAGATGGTGCACACTCCAGAGTTCTGAAAGGGGTGGCTGAAGAGATCATGGAGGCATTAGTAATGATCTTACAAGAATCACTAGATTCTGGAATGGTTGCAGAAGACTGGAAAATTGCAAATGTCACTCCACTCAAGAAGGGAGAGAGGCAGAAGAAAGAAAATTGTAGACCAGTTAGTCTAAACTCGATGCTTGGGAAATTTTGGAGTCTCAGAGCACGTGGAGGTAAGAGATAAAATAGGCTGTAGTCAGCATGGTTTCCTCGAGGGAAATTCTTGTCTGACAAATCTATTGGAACTCTTTGAAGGACTAACAAGCAGGATAGATGAAGGAGAATCAGTTGATGTTGTGTACTAGGATTTTCAGAAGGCCTTAGACAAGGTCCCACACATGAGGTTGCTAAACATCCTATGACCCAATGGTATTACAGGAGAGATTCTAACATAGATAAAGCAGTGGCTGATTGGTGGGAGGCAGAGTGGGAATAAAAGCGAGCCTTTTCTGACTGGTTGCCAGTGATTAGTGGTGTTCCACAGGGGTTTGTGTTGGGACCGATCTTTTTACGTTATATGTTTATTATTTGGATAATGGAATTGATAGCTATGTTGCAAAGTTTTCAGATGATTTGAAGATAGGTGAAGGGGCAGGTTATTTTGAGGAAGTAGAGAGGATACAGAAGGACCTGAACAGAATAGGAGATTGGGCAAAGGAATGGCAGCTAGACTATTGTGCCTGGAAGTGTAAGGTCATGCACTTTGTTAAAAGAAAGGATTGACAATTTTCAAACTTGGAGGGAAAATACAAAAGAATTGAGGCACAGAGGGACTTGGGAGTCCTTGTACATGATTCCATAAAGGTTGAGTTTGTGTTGAGGAAGCCAAATATGATGTTAGCATTCATTTCAAGTGGACCAGAATGTAAAAGCAAAGATGTAATGTTGAAACTCTATGAAGCACTGGTGATGCCTCACTTGGAGTATTGTGAGCAGTTTTGGGCCCCTTATCTTAGAAAGGATGTGCTGGAACTGGAGGGGGTTCAAAGGAGGTTCACAGAACTGATCCAGGATTGAATAGCTTATGATATGAAGAACGTTTAATGGCTCTGGGCCTGTATTCACTAGAATTCAAAAGATTGTGACCTCATTGAAACCTATCGAATGATGAAAGGCCTTGATGGAACATATGTGGAGAGGATGTTTCCTATATTGGGAGAGTCTAAGACCAGAGGACACAGCCTCAGAATAGTAGGGTGTCCTTTTAGAATGGAAATGAGGACAAATTTGTGTAGCCAGAGTACTGAATCGGTGGAATTCTTTGCCAAGGCAGCTGTGAAGGCCAAGTCTTTTTGTATATTTAAGGCAGAGGTTGATAGATCCTTGATTGGTCAGGGCATGAAGGGATATGGGGAGAAGGCAGGAGATTAAAACTGAGAGAAAAATTGGATTACTCATGATGAAATGGTGCGGCAGTTTTGATGGGGCAAAATGGCCTAATTCTGCTCTAATAATTATGGTCATGGTCTTGTGGTTTTAAAACAGGAAAGGGATGTGAATGTTTTCCATCTGAAACTCCTCAGAAATGAAATTTCCTACAATGTAATTGCATCTAAAGTAGCAAAACAATACATTCAGTGGCCACTTTATTAGATACCTCTTGTACCTAATAATGTGGCCACTGAGCGTATGTTCATAGTCTTCTGCTGCTGTAGTTCAACCTGTTGAGCATTAAGATATACTCCTTTACACACCACTGGTGTAATGTGTGGTTATTTAAGTTACTGTAGACTTCCTGTCAGCAGTCTCTGAGATATTTAACCCACCTCACCTGGCACCAACAATCATTCCACAGTCAAAGTCACTTGGATCACATCGCTTCCTGATACTGACATTTGGTCTGAACAACTGAATTTCTAGATCATGTCTGGATGCTCTTATGCATGGAGTTGCTGCCACATGATTGGCTGATTAAATATTTGCATTAATGAAGACCTGCATAGCTGTACCCAATAAAGTGGCCACCAAGTGTATATCCAGCTGCTTTTGACATAACTGCTTTCCTTGAGTGTATGGAACATAAAATCCAATAAACAATGGTACTGCTTAAGTAGCAGCATTAATGCAAGGATAGATGAGGTGGAATCAAGCTTGCAATGCACCTGAGTTTATTTCACCTTTTCATCTGGGCAAAGCAATTTTTTCCTCAAATTATGATGTGGCCTTGCCACTCATTTGAATCCTTGCATGGAAGTAAAGGAAAATGCATTAAACAAAGTATTACTTAAGGATACTTCATTGAGTAAGATTAAAAAAATATGCAACCAAATTCGCAAGATAAAATGCAGCTAAACTCATTCAGCAATTCTTTCAATTGTACTCATTAAGGCTTTATGCATTGATAATTTCTTGAAGCTTTGGTCCACCGGTGTATGCTATCTCTCAGAGCAATCTCATCAGCCCTAATTCCATACTTATTCATTCTCACACATCCATCAGCTCCTCTGAGTCTTCTACACCCCATTTCCAATGGGAGTGATTAATTTAATTTAAGCAAAGGACTGTATAAACATGAAAGAGAACCAGGGCATCGGGACCAGTCCCATGTGGTCACAGGGACCATATGTTAACTGTATCACTGTGCCACCAGACATATGCCAGTGTCGGTATTCGACTTTGTCTCTCTACACCCCTGCACACTTGGTTAAGTGAAATCATGCGCTTTGAAAATGAGTTATTGATGTTGTTACATATGCTGCATTTTACTCTAACTGTTCTCATTAAAATTTTAAATATTTCAAATGGCTCATGTTAGAACCAGATGGGGATGTGGGCCACGTAGACTGAGGTTGATCCAGGTTAAGCATTAATCTGTGTAGTGTCATGTAATTTTGTTGTTTTGTGGCAGCAGTGCAGTGCAAGGCATAGAAAGTGCCACAGGTTACAATAAAAATCAATCAATAAATAAATAGTGCACAAGAGGAACAATAAGGTAGTGTTCATTGATTCACGGAATACACAAAAATCTGATGGTATATGGGAAGAAGCTGTTCCTAAAATGTTGATTGTAATTCTTCAGGCTCCTAGACCTCCCGCTTGATGGTAGTGATGGGAAAAGTGTATCTCCCAAGAGATGGATACCAATTTCTCAAGGCAATGACTTTGGAAGATGTCCTCAATAGTGGGGAGGCTTGTGCCTGTGTTGGAGAAGGCTGAGTCTACAAACCCCTGCCAGAACTTCCTGGGGTAAATATATATCTTTGTCAGAGTTCAAATGTCAGGGTTTTGAGGGGGGAAGGAGGAATATAGTACTTGTACCTTACCTTTCTAGTGCATTTGACAATAAACTTGACTGGCCTTTAATGGCACAGACTGGAACCTTCTGAGAACCAGCATCAATCTGATGTGTTGAATACCTTCTTCCTATGCCATAAAAAAAAGCTTATCAGAAGAAGTGTATTCACTTTCAAGGACTCAATAACTCATCTTCTCAATATAGAGTCATTGAAAAGTGCAACACAGAAACTGACCCTTCAGCTCAACTAGTCCATGCCAAAACTATTTAGACTGCCTACTCCAATCGCCCTGCACCAAAGGAACCATAGTCCTTCATTCTTATTTATTACTCCATATTTATTATTATTATTATTATTATTATTATTATTATTATTATTATTATTATTATTATTATTATTATTATTATTATTATTATTATTATTATTATTATTATTATTGGATTTGCACAATTTGTTGTCTTTTGCACATTGGTTCTTTGTGCATCTTTGTTGTGTGCAGTTTTTCACTGATTCTATTGTGCTTCTTAGTATTTACTGTGAATACCTACAGAAAATGAATCTTGGGGCAATACGTAGTGGCATATGGTAGATGTACTTATTTAAAGCAGGAAATTCATTAATATTTGAGAGAATAAGATCTTAGTTTCTTGTTTTAATTCAGAATTTAAAAAGATAATTCAGTTTGGAAAGAAGACTCCAAGCCCATATGCAAATGTAAGCAAGGTTTCATTTCTTGTCATCAATCAGCTTGTTTAAGTCATGCTAATAGATGATAGTTGAAATCAAATAGTTTGTTCACACAGATCCCAGGCTCCACAGGAATTATTTCAGGAATGCTGAAGGAAGTTCACTCCGTACTCACTACCCACACAGCCCAGTAGGTTCGAGTCACACTTTCTCAGTAATTGGTATAGTGGTTGGTAGGCCACCCACAATAACAAGTGCAATGCTTCCGCACCTCCTGCTGCTGCCATGTCCTCCACACAGATTAAACTACCAAGGACATAAACTCCTGTTACAGCTTTATAAAATTCTTATTCCCCTAATTGGTTCTGCTGGTGCCAAATCCTTCACTCTCTCCCGAGTGTTGATAAGTCAGGTATTAATAAGGGCAGTAACTTCATTTCCGATTACTGGCTATCCGGTACTTGAACATCAATTGAGATTATTTCTGCTGCAGTCAGCCACACTGGAGCTGAAGTGACTGCAGGGAGAAATTGACATTCATTGCCTGCTGGGAAAAACAATAAGAATTAATAAACACACATAAAATAAGCATTTCACTACTGAACGCTAATTGCAAACACATTACAAATAGATGGCTGCTTATCTTCACTCATTTGGATCATTAATACAAGAACGTTGTTAACTTATACAGCAACATGTGACGCAGACCCCAGTCTATTTTTATTCTTTTCCATCACTGTTTAAATTGATTTTATTTCCTCCACTTTTTCTTCACTAAACGAAAATGCTTTTTCCACCAGACATTTATTTTAATGCTGATAATGGTTGCAATGGATTTATCCTTGGAGACTTAGTGGCACTCCAGGGTCTACATTTCTGTGGCTTCAGCATTCTGACAACAGAGTCAGAGTTGAAGAAGGCAGAGCACCGCACCAGTGCTGCAGTCTCTGTGTAGCCCATTCTGCATGCACTGTGACAATGTGATCTCCCGATCCACACTGAACCTTTGGAAACATCTGACTCATTACCAGATCATAAGACAGCCTTCCAATGGACTGGTGATTAGTTGCCATTTTTTCACCTGATTCGTTCACATTATATATCCATTATTGGCAAAGACAAACATTTGTTGTCCAGATATTGTTGACTTTGTAAAGGTGGAAGCAAATCATCCCCTGGAAAATCAACAGTTCATGCAGTGATGGTGTTTTAGGTGATCATATTCTTTCAAAGCAAATTCATGAGCACATGGAGTAAGATCACAGTCTGGTAGCCAGCTCAGTAATAGTGAAAAAGCACTGGTGCAAGATTAATTACATTAATAGTTGCAAATATATACAGTAAAAATCCATTGTGCTATCCTCTTCTATTTCCCCTTGCGTGCGTGCACACACACACACACACACACACACACACACACACTTCTAATCTCCTCTCCCACTAATCTCTTTCCTTCTCCCTGTCTTCTCTTTTGTCATCAAACCCCTCTCTCATGTCCTCCATGTGGTGTTCCCATATGCTCGCTGGCCCTGTTCTTGGTGAGAGGAAGTGCAGTTGAATTGCTTTGGCAAGTATTGTATCTTGCGACGGAACATAACTTTGGGACATAGACAGTGAAGGGAATGAATGTGTATCATGGAGAGTGACATACAATGGTCTATGGATCTTTGGATGATGGCCTTATTGCACATCTTCATATTCTCACTCATCTGTGCTTTTTCCCCTAGCTATACGACAAATGAAACACTGTTCCCCATCCTTTCATAAGCAACTAATTGGAAAAGTGTAAAAATTGCTCATGGCTTCAATGATGCATGACATTGTGGGTCATGTTAGTACTATGTAACAACAGGCTCGTGATGAGATACCTAGGTGAGGATGGACCCAAATGCTGGCATATCGAAGACTGCGATCCAGACATGATGTGAGGCTAAAATGAGAACAGAGTACTAGACTAAACACTAGACAATAATCCAAGTTGAATTGATGATAGAGCACTGAACCTTCGTTCAGGTGCCCCTTACTTATTGTAATCCTGGCACCAAAACATGGCTGCCAATTAGTGGGATGGTCTTGAATACCTAAAGGGGATGCGCTAGCTATCCATATTCTGATGAGTTATCATGTCTAAACCCCAGTAGCTGGCAGGTTGATGCATATAGTAACAGGGCCCATTTTAAAGTTTTTTGTTAGTGCTACCACTGTATATGTTTGAAACCTCTACCACCATCTAATATCTATTAATAGAACAATCTCAATTAGAGCTACATTCTGAATGTCCAGACTCACATTATATTTACCAGCACTGTCAGGTAATAAGTCAATGGCCAAGTTTTGAACAATAGGGCATTTTCCAGTGATGATGGGTAGTTAGCCACAGAATCCAGATGAAGAAGGAAGACCCGGAGGAGAGCTTCAAGCATTGCTGAAATGTCTGCAGGGGCAGAGGATTCAATAGGGAGCCAACACGAGATTTTAAGAGAATTATTTTTCAAGTATGAAATGACCCTTCCACCTTCTGGCAGAAGATACGGGAGCTTGGAAGTCTGGATGACTGGACAAGAACAATTTATTCCTCTTTGGTGAAACAATTATTTCTTACACATCCTCTCATTGGTTGTGTTGCTGCATTCTCACTTTACTCCATTTCTTTCACTTTATCAGTTTTTGTCACTTCAGTATTTCTGCTTCATATTGCATTCCAATCTTTAAGCATTCTGTTGTTTTGTGCTTGCTGTTGTAATTATTTCTGCACTTATTGTGTACTTTGTGGGCTTCACAAGCGCAAGGAATTTTAATGTGCCCTGGGGTATAACACAGTAAGCTAATCTAAGCTTCTACTTCCCTGGCTAGTAGACGGGACTCTGACTCCTTCTTCAATGTTGGCATTTAATTCAAGGGGAATAGAATAGGAAAGCAAGGAGATAATGCTGGGGCTTAACACAAGGTAGGCTGCACTTGCAGTATTGTCAACAGTTTTGGGCTGCACATCTCGGAAAGGATGTGTTGTATTGGAGAGACTCCAGAGAAGCTACACATGGATGATTCTGGGTATCAAGGGGTTAACATATGAAGAGTGTTTGCCAGCTTGGGGCCTGTACTGACTGGAATTTGGACGAATGCGGGAGGATCTCATGGAAACCTACCAAATGTTTAAAGGACTAGATAGGGTGGATGTGGAGAGAATATTTCCTCTGGAGGAGGTATCCAGAACTAGAGGGCACAGTCTCAAAATTGAAGGGTGACTTTTTAGAACAGAAGAAAGGAGGAACTTTCTTAGCCAGAGAGTGGTGAATCTGTGGAATGCTCTGCCACAGACTACAGTGGAAGCCAAGTCCATGGGTATATTTAAGGCAGAAGTTGATAGTTTCCTGATCAAAGGATGTGGTGAGAAGGCAGGTGTATGGGGTTGAGTGGGATCCAGGATCAAACATAATAGAATGGTGGAGCAGACTCGATGGGCAGGATGATCTAATTCTGCTCCTATGTCTTATGGTCTTAACTTTCAGGATAGCTATAGATAAGGGTAGGTATGGTTCTTGTGGGAGACTTTAAATTAGAGTAGGGCAAACTATGAGGACATTAGGCAGGAACTGTGAAATGATAATTGGGAACACCTTTTCTCAGGCAAGGCCACATCAGACATGTCAAGGTTGTTTAAAGACCAATTGCTGAAAGTACAGGAATTCCTGTTAGAATGAAAATTACAATCAAACGAAGCACAATGAGGGGTATAAAGAAGCCAGAAAGCAACTAAAAGAAGGATTTTAGGAAACCAGGAGGGGCCATGAAAAGTCCTTGGCAAGTAGGGTTAAGGTGAATCCCAAGGCATTCTATACATACATCAAGAGGAAGAGGATAACCAGGGAGAGTGGAACCACTCAAGGATAAAGGAGGGGAACATTTGCTTGGATGCAAAGAATGTAAGTGAGGTACTTAATGAGTACTTTGCTTCAATATTTACCAAGGAAAAGGAGATGGAGGACCAGGAGATGAACAGGAGTGTATAAATATATTAAGGTATTTAGAGGTCAAGGAGGAAGGAGTGTTGGGCTTCATAACCAGTATTAAGGTGGATCAGTCTTGATGGTATTTACCCCAGGTTATTGCAGGAGAGAAGGGACAAAATTTCTGGTTATTTTACCAGTATCTAGCCATAGATGAGGTCCTGGAAGAGTAGCAAGTGGTTAACGTTATAGCACTCTTTAGAACAGAAAAAGGAAAAATCCTGGGAACTATAGACTGGTGAGTTTCACGTCAGTTGTAGGGAAATTGCTGGAGACAATTCTTAGGAATAAGATATATGAGCATTTGGAAACCCATGGCCTAGTTAAGGAGAGCCAGCATGGCTTTGTGAGTGGTGGGTCGTGTTTTATCAGCTTGGTTGAGTTTTTTGATAAATTGACAAGAGAAATTGATGAAGGGAGGGCAATGGATGCTGCCTACATGGATTTTAGTAATGTCTTTGACAAAGTCCCTCATGGGAGGCTAATCTAGAAGATTAAGATGCATGGGTTCCATGGTGAATTGGCTGTTTGGATTCAGAATTGGCTTGTGCATAGATAGTGGTAGAAGCCACCTATCTGAGATGGAGGTCTGTTATTATTGGTGCTCTGCAGGGATCTGTGCTGGGACCTCAACTGTTTGTGTGTTTATAAATGACCTGGACAAAAATGCAGATGGGTGGTTTAGTAAATTTGTGGATGATACCAAGATTAGTAGAGTTGTGGTTAGTGTAGACAACTGGCGAAGATTACAACATGATATAGATATGGGCTGAGAAATGGCAGATGGAGTTTACCCCAGATAAACGTGAGGCGTTACACTATAGGTAGTAGACTGTTAAAGACAAGATCCTTAACAGTGTTGCTGAACAGAGAGATCTTGGGATCCAAGTTCGTAGTTTCTTGGAAGTGGCTACAAAGGTCAATAAGCTGGTTAAGAAGGCATATTGAATGCTTGCTTTTATTAGTTGAGGCACTGAGTTCAAAAATCAAGAGGATATGTTGCAACTTTACAAAACTCTGGTTAGGGCACATCAAGAGCACTGTGTACAGTTCTCATCTCCCCACTATAGGAAGGATGTTGAGGCTTTGGAGAGGGTGCAGAAGAAATTTACCAGGATGCTGCCTGATTTAGAGGACATGTGATATCACGAGATACTGGATAAGCTTGGGCTGTATTCTCTGGAGCACCAGAGACTGAGCGTAGATCAGATAGGCATTTACAGGATAGAGGTTTACAAGGCATAGATACAGTGGACAGTGAGTATCTATTTCCCAGGGCTCAAATATCTAATACCAGGGGGCATGCATTGAAGATGAGTGGAGGTAGTTTCAAGTGAGTTTTGAAGAGTAAATTTTTTACACAGAGTTGTGGCTGCCTCGTATGGTGGCAGAGGCAAACACATTAGAGGCCTATAAGTGGTGTTTGGAAAGGAATATGGATGTAAGGATGCTGGAGGGATATGGACATTATGTAGGCAGGAGGGATTAGTGTTTTTGATTTGTTTTTTTAGCAGGTTCAGCATTTAATTATGGGCTGAATGGCCTGTTCCTGTGCTGTTTTAACTTCCAGGTCTAGCCACATGACAGGCATCTAACCAAGAATCTTTTCTCTGCAGCTAAAAGAGTTTAAATTTAGTGTCTAGAGTATAAATTTTGCTGAAACTTTCAAAGGTGAAAATCAATCCCTGAATCAATCCAGTTCCAATTGTCTGCTAAATCACCATCCAGCTGTTATTATCTCCTTCCTCCTCAGAGTTCCCATTGACAATGGAATGGAAATGAAAGAAAGGAGAGAAAATATAGAAGGATAGCCAACATGGAGACACTTCCATTCCTACGAAGAGGACTGCAAAGTTCTTTCCTTTTTCTTTTAGGATACTATTTTGCTGATATAAGCTATATTTCTAAGGCCTGACTTTATCTCTCAGCTATGGCTCAGATATGGTACTTTACTGGATTGTAATTTCTGGATTTGTCCTACAGTTGTTACTTGAACATAATCATGACATATCAAAATGGCTACAGCACAGGAAGAGGTTATTCTTCCCACTAAGTCTGTACCAGCTGGATGCAAGAGGAATCCAGTTGATCTAACTTCTCCTTCCATGTAACCTTACAAATTCTTTGGTTTCAAATAGTTTACCAGTTGATCTTCAATGCTACAGTCTACTTCCTCGTATTTCTGACAGTGCATTCTCTACTTTGAGGAAATGTCCTTAATCCTGTCATTGACAGCTGGCATTTCCTTCAGAACTCATGCTTTTGGCTGTAGGGATCAGTGTCTATCCCCTAACTATCGAGACGGGCTCTCCAATCTAGTACTGACAGAATACTGTGGTACTGAAGGGTTGGAAGTGATATTCTTCAGTGAAGTTTCTGAATATTCCCTCAGGTAGATGCTGCAAGTTCCATTTCACTACTTTCATGAAGGTACAAGTGCTTCAGTACTCACACTACCAGGTTCAAGAACAGGTACTACTCCTCAACCATCAGGCTCTTGAACAAAAGAGGATAATGATACTCATCTATTGAGATGTTCCCACAACAAATAGTCTCACTTTAAGGACACTTTATCTTGTTATTTCAGGCTCTTTTTATTCATTGCTATTCATTTATATTTACATTTGTACAGTTTGTTATCTTCTGTGCTCTACTTGCTCTTTCATTGATCTTGTTTGTAGCTACTATTCTTTCAATTTGCAGAGTATGCCTGCAAGAGAAGAATCACAGGGTTGCCTGTGGTGACATGTATTACTCTGATAATAAATTTTACTTTGAACTTTGAAATTGGAAGTGTAAAGAAGTTGTTAACAGTGACATGGCCAACCTTCATCCCTTAATGACTTAAACAAATTATCTAGTCTGGGTGATTGTTGTAGATATGTTCCTTGATTACTTTTGGTAAATGGCTGGGATGCAATGCCGTGGTTGGTAGTAACGACAAGTACGACAGAAACATTCAAAACACTCCTGGATAGGTAGAAAAAAAAGTGCAGAGAATGGAGTGATATGAACATTGTGTAGACAGAAGGGATTAGTTAGTTAGGTCTTTAAATATTAGTTTAATTAGTTGGACACAACTTCTTGGGCCAAAGGGTGTGCTGCAATGTTCTATGTGTGACTATACTTCAAAATTATTTCACTGTTGGCCGGTATTTGAGTGTGTTATGAATAGTGCTATATAAATCTAAACTTTCATTTTTGTAAGGACCAGTCCTTGCAATATGATAAAGGTTTTGGTACCTTGATTATAATTGAAGAATGCATGATGCTTTTCTATTGTTAATTTACAATCTTGAATAAATCGTTTGAAATAAAGAATAAGATGACCTATCCAAGCACCACAGACAACATAAAAAATTAGGTACAAAACGATAACATTTGCTTCAGAAAACATTACAACAAAATGTAACATGGCAACATAAAGGATTACAGTTGACACTTGCAAGTATTATACTGCAGTGGAGCAAAAACTAAAAGGCATTCTTCATTCTGAATTAAACAGAATACCTGCCAGCTTTTCTTTTTAAATCACAAAAGAAATTTTCTGTGAATTTGATCTCTGCTTACTCCAAGGGAAAGTCACAAGTATTGACTGAAATTCATAACAAACAAACTGCCCTTGTGTCTTGGCATCCTTGAGAAATTTGCAAAGTCAAAAAATATATGAAATGTAAATAAAATAGGTGAGGGAATGAAGAAACAAGGCTACTAGTGATTTCTCTGAGGTTTTAACTGAGCAGCCTTGTAACAGAAACTAGCATGGGCCTTCCTTTTAAATAAATTGGCACTTGCTCTGCGTGACTTTGAATGAGATGGAATAGGGAACACAGGTAATTAGCTGATGAAGAGAGTCACCATGGCAAAGAATAACAAGAGTACAGAGTATTAGAAACACCTCCACAGGAGTCAATAATATGCTCATGGTAAGATCCCAAAGAAAATAAATTACAGGCATGTAGAACAAATGATCCAGGCAACATATTGCAGACAATTGTGAGACACTAGGGCCTCCAACAAGTGCAAACAAATTGCGATCTGTCCAAGCAAATTAGATGCAAAAAAAAAATCAGCTACAAAAGCTGACCCTTGAGAGCCTGTAGGATAAAATTATTGCTAAGTGACATTGCAAACAATACAGAAAACATTTAAAGCTTCAGCTTCAACTATCATTCAACAAGACAGCAAATCATCGGAATACTTCATGACACCAATATTCATCCCACGCAATAAAGAAACCAGGAAATGGTAAACAACTATAGTGTGAGGAACTCTAATTCTTGCACAGTCATTTTGAGCTGCCTGTTTGGAATCACATCCAGTGAAAATAACTGTGGAACTCAAGAATGAAGCAACGTTCAATGGCCTGGTTTTTCAAACTACAAGAAAAAAGTCCCAGACCCCTAAGTCTGGAAATATTTTTTAACCACTTACAATAGAAAATCTAAATTCATGACACTGCCTCCACCATGAAAATAAATCTTCATTCAGAAGCAGAGCAGCAACACCACAATGGCAAAACTGAACTCACTCTAAATAAACAACTAAGGCAAATCCCTGAAGACTAGTATTGCATATGGTAATTGGAGGCAGGGACTATCTGCTGAGCCATTCTTCACACTAGCTGTTCACACTATCTTGATATTTATTTCTTTGGACGTGACTATTATTGTCATCAAACATTTAGATGATAGGCTCTCCTCATGAATGGTATGTAAATCCCCAGTGATTTTTAGATGAATACCATTTAGATATCAGACAACCTATAATCCTACATATGTAAATATTCTTATTAAGCCAGAACGCCAATGTCTTTCCTGGATAATGGTGTCACCAGGACCTATTACCCATGATTTGTGTGATTATTTTACTTGGTGGAAAATGACATTTATAAGTTATAGTGGGGGGAGACTTGTAAATATTTTCAATTTCATAATTGGTATTGAAGAAAATACAGGTTGGAGGAACACCTTATATTCTGTCTGGATAGCCTCCAACCTGATGGCATGAACATTGATTTCTCTAACTTCTGTTAATACCCCTCCTCCCTTTCTTACCCAATCCCTTATTTATTTATTTACCTATCTATCTATTTATTTATTATTTTCCCCCTTTTTTCTCTCTCTTTTACTCTCTCCATCCTTCTCACTTTCTCTCCTTGCCTGCTCTCCATCTCCCTCTGGTGCTCCCCTCCCTCTTTCTTTCTCCTTAGGCCTCCCATCCCATGATCCTTTCCCTTCTCCAGCTCTGTATCACTTTTGCCAATCAACTGTCTAGCTCTTAGCTTCAGCCCTCCCCCTCCTGACTTTTCCTATCTTTTCAGATCTCCCCCTCCCCCTCCCACTATCAAATCTCTTACTATCTCTTCTTTCAGTTAGTCCTGATGAAGGGTCTCAGCTCAAAATGTCGACTGTACTTTTTCCTATAGATGCTGCCTGGCCTGCTGCTTTCCACCAGCATTTTGTATGTGTTGCTTAAAGAAAATACATTTCTCTCTCTAGTACAGTAAGATATTTTTATCAATACATTTCAAATAAACTTGCATTTTTACACACTTTCACTTCTGAATGCTTTTCTCGTTGGCTGAGTTTTGAGAATAATTGTTGACTTTTCCACTTTTCACTGGTGGTTAGTTTCACAGCCTGTGTCTGCCTGTTGCCCATGTAGCATTAACTTTTCAGTCTTTGTGAGTCAGGCATTGTCTGTGGGAAAAGAAACCATTTTATCATTTCAGGCCAAATGCCTTTATTTTAGATTCCAATGGTTCTGATGAATAGTCTTCACCTGATGTTTTAACTTTTCTTAGACACTGCCTGACCTGCTGGTGTGCTTCCAGAAATTTTAAAACTTCTGATTTCCAATGTGTATTGATTACAAATCTATATTATAAATGAAGATGGAATTAAGAAAATAGGGATTCTGTGGGGGTGAAAGGGATGGTAGAAGGAGATGGAGGTCGGTGCCAGATACTAACTGATACTGATAAGAGTGTTACTAAGATTAATTACTGCATTAGACCTTCTTAGGTAGGCACTTGAATGTTCTACATTTATCTCTGAGCAACCTAAAAAATGTGATTTATAGATTTATGTTCTAACATCATATTATTGATATGGGGCAGCACGGAAGCACAGTAGCTAGCATAACACTTTCCAGCACTTTCCTGCTGCTGTCTGTAAGGGGTTTGTATGTTCTCCCCATAATTCCTCTGGGTGGTCCATTTTCCTGCTACAAAGACAGATGGGTTAGTAACAGTTAATACGTCATGGTCATGTTACTTTGGTGCTGGACACATGGTGACAAATGCAGGCTGCCCCCAGTACCTCCTTGAACTGTTGATGCAAATTATGCATTTTATTGTATGTTTTGATGTTTCGATGTGCATGTGAAACATTAAGCTAATCTTTAATGCTGTACTGTTGCTGTATCTCCTGTTTAAAATATTCCTTAATAAGTTGAGTCATACTTCCAGCTACTGTGTACAATATCCGTTGTTTCTTGTTGATTCAGTAGTGCTTTGTAATGTGTTTGCTCATGAACATGTATTTTTTTGTCAATAATTTAAAATAGGTTTAGTGCATTGGTTTTGAATATGATCTCGAATAGGCCCAATTCTTTTGATAAATGTCTGTAAAATTGAAATACCCATACAGTCTTCAAATAAAAAAAAATCATGTACAGCTCTGTCATGTAAATCACATGAAATTCTTTAGCATTTATCATCTAAATTTACATTTACAATAGGATTAGAGTACTTAAATGCTAATGAAAGTTAAAAACTATTTTTACTGCTTGATTGATATTCATGCAATGTCAATGGGAAGCTGTATATCCCCAGCTGATGTTGTCAAAATCAGTGCATTTATAGCTTATATTAGGCCTGCAAATGAGCCATGAAACATATAGACCTTGTAAACTGAGGAGAAAGTGCTCGCAGTGCAGTATCAGTAGAAGTAACATATAAACACATTCAACCAATAAACTGTAAATCTTCTAGGACACATTTTCTATTCTTCTAAAGGTTAAAGTACTTTTCCTGAAATGTTGCCTGTGTTCTGAATTATTCTGATGCATATTTTAAAGTAGCTTGATAGAAAGTATGAAATCTCACTGCACAGAGGCGATTTGGTCCATCATTCCTGCGCCTACACTTTGAAAGAAACATCCACTCCCTACCCCTTTCCTATCTGTGAATCCGCTTCTGCCACTTATCCAGGGAAAGCATTCCAAATTTGTGCAGATAATATAAACAAATCTAACATCCTTGTTTAACGTAGTGAACTAAAAATAAATAGAGGTTTATCATTGTGGTAAGATTCTTGCATTATAGATGTTTGCAAAACATAGTTTAATAATCATTAGTGTTTATCATTTGTCAGCAAGGCCCAGATGCAAGAGCTAATCTAATCACTCAGGACCAGGCCACAAAATACTTGGAAAGCTGACACAGTTTTGTGGACAATGACCTGAAACTAAAACATGTCTATTTAATTCCATTGCCCTGCCAAGTAATCTCTTACTGAGCATTAATTCAATTCAGCTTAGTATCGATCTACCTGCATTTTTAATTTAATGTTGAAGATTTGGTGAGTTTCAAATTGGAGGTGTGAAGGCTAGTCTTTCCAAAGGGTTGAGCTCTCTTTAAACATAAGGAGTGGTATCTGTTAATCCCCTACTCCGGTAAAAAAAGGTTTAAATAAAAGAAAGGATTGTTTTATTGTTTCTCTTTCACACCCTAGCAATGATTAGATTCATTTCTTGAATAAAGGAGGATGACTGGTTGTTGGAGGTTGAACATCCCAACCATAGGACAGCACTGTTCCTTAGGGCAAAAGCATCTATTGTAGTCGCGTGCAAAGTGCTATGAAAGGAACACACGGAGGCAGAGAAAGCTGAACTCAGAATGACTTTACTGATTCAGACTCGCGCGCTTAAATCTCCCCTCCCATGGGTCCCTGTGACCAGCGGGGTGGACGTGACATCAGATTGTCCCCGGAAGGTCCGCCCCCAGTGGGCAGTGCGTCTGCCTGCGGCTCCCGATGGTGGTTCGAGTCCCATGTTTGAGGACTGCCACTACACCACCCCCCAGAAACGCCCATCAGGGGAGTGGAGCCCCCAGTCCGTCTGGCTTGCCTGGGTGGCCGGCCTCGCTGACGCGGTGCAGGTACCCTCACCGGTCACTCAATATCCAAGTGTGCCGGTTTGAGGCAGTTCACTGGAAAAGTCTCTTCCCGGCCACCCACCTCCACGACACACGTGGATCCGTTGTGCCAAACCACCTTGAAGGGTCCCTCGTTTGGCTACTGTAGAGGTGACCTGTGCATGCCCCTGTGAATAAAACATACTCACAGTCTCGGTGGTCTTTAGGGGTGAAGGATGGCGTGGGACCATGCCTGGAGGTCGGGACCGGTGCCAGGGTCCCTACCTTGTCCTGCAGCCTCGTTAGCACCACTGCTGGAGTTTCGTCTGAACCTCAGGCCTCTGGTACGAACTCACCTGGGACCGTCAGGGGGCGCCATAGTCCAATTCCGCCGAGGAAGTGTCCAGGTCCTCCTTGGGGGCTGTGCGGATGCCCAGTAGGACCCAGAGAAGCTCATCTGTCCATTTGGGGCCCCTGAGACGTGCCATCAGAGCCAACTTGAGATGCCGGTGGAATTGCTCTACCAAACTATTGGACTGGGGATGGTACGCTGTGGTGTGATACAGCTGGGTGCCCAGGAGCTGCGCCAGTGCTGTCCACAAACCAGACGTGAACTGCGCCCCTCTGTCGGAGGTGATGTCCGTTGGGAGGCCAAACCTGGTGATCCAGTTTGCAATGAGCGTCCTGGCGCAGGACTCAGTGGACGTGTCTGCGAGTGGTACGGCTTCCGGCCATCTGGTGAACCTGTCTACCATGGTAAAGATATACCTGGTGCCCCGGGAGACTGGCAGGGGGCTGACGATGTCCACATGGATGTGTTGGAACCTCCTGTGCATCGGCTGGAACTGCCGGAGGGGAACCTTCATGTCTCGCTGGACTTAGGTGGTCTGGCAGTGTACAGAGGTCCTGGCCCAGTGTCAGACCTGTTTGCACAAACTGTGCCAGATGAATCTGTCTGCTACCAGCTTGATGGTCGCCTGGATGGACGGATGGGTCAGGTCGTGCAGTGTGTAGAACACCCGGCACCTCCATGCCGCTGGTACCATGGGTCGGGGTTTACCGGTAGACACGTCACACAGGAGTCAATCCGCTGCTGGGCTGATGGAGACGTCCTCCAACTGGAGCCCCGAAACAGCGATGCGGTAAGCCAGGATCTCGGTGTCCGACCGTTGTGCTTCCGCCAGTGTTGCATAGTCTGTTCCTGAGGACGATATGCCTACTGAGTGGAGGATGGGGTGAGACAGTGTGTCGGCGACGATATTGTGCTTCCGTCCGTGATGAATTCTGAAATGAAGGACGGGTGCCTCTGCTGCCGAGCCGACCATGGGTACGATACCTTGGCCAATGCGAAGGTGAGGGAGTTGTGGTCCATATACACGGTGAACTCCCTTCCCTCGAGGAAGTACCGAAAATGCCGGACAGCCAGGTAGAGTGCTAGCAGCTCTCTGTCAAAAGTGCTGTACTTCGCCTCTGGGGGCCGTAGGAGCCGGCTAAAGAAAGCGAGTGGTCGCCACTGGCCCTCGACGAGCTGCTCCAGGACTCCGCCGACTGCCATGTCGGAAGTGTCGACTGTGAGTGCCGTGGGTACATCGACTCTCGGGTGCACTAGGAGGGCTGCCTTCACCAGCGCCTCCTTGGTCTGCTCGAATGCCTCCGTGGACTCCGCATCCCCTGCCACTTCTTTGGCTTTGCCGGCCATCAGGCGGAACAAGGGTCTCATGATGCAGGCTGCCTCCAGCACAAACCGATGATAAAAGTTGACCATCCCTACGAACTCCTGCAGACCCTTGACCGTGCTGGGCTTTGGGAACTGGCGGATGGCCTGGACCTTGTCCGGTAGGGGAACTGCGCCATGTCGGTTGACTCTGTGACCCAAGAAGTCGATCTCTGTCAGCCCTAACTGAAACTTCGCTGGATTGATTGCCAGTCCGTGGTTGCTCAGGCACTGGCAGAGCTGGTGCAAATGTGCCACGTGCTCTTGGTGCGAACTGCTGGTCACCATGATATCATCCAAGTAAATGAAAATGAAATCCAGGCTGTGTCCACCGAGTCCATGAGCCTTTGGAAAGTTTGGGCTGCATTCTTGAGATGGAAAGGCATCCTCAGGAATTCGGACAAGCCAAACGGGGTGATGAGGGCTGTCTTGGGCACGTCGTCGGGGTGCACTGGGATCTGATGGTATCCCCTGACCAGGTCGATTTTCGAGAATATGGTCGCTCTGTGCAGGTTCGCCGTGAAGTCCTGGATGTGGGGTAGCGGGTTTCTGTCGACGGTTATGGTGTCAATGAGCCTTCTGTAGTCTCTGCAGGGCCTCCATCCTCCTGCGGACTTGGGTACCATGTGCAGCAGGGATGTCCACGGGCTGTCTGAGCGGTATATGATTCCCAGCTCCTCCATCTTACGGAACTCCTTCTTGGTGAGGTGGAGCTTGTCGGGTGGGAGCCTGTAAGCTCGGGTGTGCAGCGGTGGTCCTTGCGTGCGAATATGATGCTGCTTGCTGTGCTTGGGGTCAGCTGTGGAGAACTGCGGGGTGACTATGGAGGGGAACTCCGCCAACACCCTGCTGAATTTGTTACCTGAGAGGGTCATGGAATCCAGGTGGAGGGCCGGTAGCTTGGCTTCTCGAAGCTGAAAAGTCTGGACCGTCTCGGCGTGGACCAAACATTGGCCTTTCAAGTCGATCAGGAGGCAGTTGGCTCATAGGAAGTCTGCCCCTAGTAGTGGCTGTGACACCGCTGCCAACGTTAAAGTCCAAGTGAAAGGGCTGGACCCAAAATGCAGTGTGATATTTCGCAGGCCATATGTCCGAATACTGGTGCCATTTGCGGCAGTGAATTCGGGGCCTGGGACCGCGTTTCAAGTGTCTGTGTTCGAGGGGGGGAGTACGGTGACTTCAGCCCCGGTGTCTACCAGGAAGTGCCGCCCGGAGTGTTGGTCCCAGAGGTACAGGAGGCTGTCTTGGTGATAATATAGAAGAGTAAGAATTAAATCTACAAATGAATTATACATACATAAACAAAGGAAAGTACATAAAGTAAATATTGTAAGGTATAGAGCAGATTAACCAGTGACACTTCAAATGCGATACAGCAGGGAATTCAGACGCCTAATGGCCTGGAGGAAGGAACTGTTTCCCATCTTGATCATTTTTTTCTTTATGCATCGGAGTCTCCTGCTTAGAATGTCATAGAGGATGCCGGATGGATGGGTGGGGTCCTTAATAATACTAAGAACCCTGTGTATGCAGCGCTCCTGATAAACATCCCTGGTGGATAGTATGGAGACCCCTAGGAGCCTCTTGACCATTCTTATAGTCCTTTGTAGGGACTTCCAGTCCGATGCTCTGCTGCACATATACCAGAGGGAGATGTAGCTGGTCAGGATGCTCCCAGTGGTGCTCCTATAAAATTCAGTTAAGATGGGCAGGGGAAGTCTCACTTGCCTCAATCTCCTAAGAAAGTGGAGGTGCCGCTGCGTCTTCCTATTCAGTGAGTGATATTGAGGGCCCAGGTGAGGTTATCTGTGATGTGAGCACTCAGGAATTTGATGTAAAAGAGACTCTAGCTATCTACCTTGACACTCAGTATTATAATTACGAAGTCTCCCACCACCGTATCTCAGTGTCAATATAGGCAAGTAAAACACAATTGGAACAGCCATACAAATGCGATGGTCACAAGAGCAGGTTGGAGACTTGCAGCTACTGAGTGTTTTCTTGACATCACAACACCATTTTTAGTGTCAAGAGGAGTGTGCGTGTGATAAAATATGCTGCCCCCCTTGATGAAAGTGAGTTTCAACAACTCTCAAGAAGTTTGACAGCATCCAGGACAAAGTAGCCCATTGCACTCGCAACTGATAATCCACGTCATTCATTCATCTCACTGGTACTTACACCAGTTGCACCAGTGTGTACTATGTATCTATCTTCTATAGACTAGTAGTGGAGAGTATATTGACCAGCTCTGTCAGACCCTGGTATGGAAAAAGTACAAATTCCTACAAAAAGTAGTGGAGTAGTGGACACAGCCCAGTTCATCATGCATAAAGCCCTCCCTCCCATTGAGCACATCTACACAATGCAAGAAAGTAGCATCCATCATTAGGGACTGCCACCATCCAGGTTATACTCCCTTCTTGCTGCTCCATTCAGGAAGCAGGTGCAACAGTCTCAGAACTCACACTACCAGGTTTAGGAACAGTTATTATCATTCAACCATCAGGCTCTTGAATCAAAAGGGAAAATGTCACTCAACTTCACTGGTCCCATCATAGAAGTTCCCCACTTTCAAGGATATTCATCTCATGTTCTCAATATTTATTGCTTATTTATTTATCTATCTATCTATTTATTTATTTATCTATCTATTTGTTTGCTTATTTATTTATTAATTATTGTTTATTTCTTTCTGCATTTGTGCAGTTTATTGTCTTTTACACTCTGGCTGAACACCCAAGTTGGGCAATCTTTCATCGCTTCTATTATGGTTATTATTCTATAAATTTTTGAGTATGCCCACAAGAAAATTGATCTCATAATTCTTTTTGATTGCATAGATATACTTCGATAATAAACATACTTTGAACTTTACACAAAATGTACTACCATTATTCACCCAGGCTACTATAATAGTACCATTCAAGCCTGCAACTTCTCCCACCAAGAAAGACAAGGACAGCAAGTAAAGGAAAACCATTACTTGAGGGTACTTTAATCTGCAGTTTAAGTTGGAAATACAATATCATAGATCCTTCATTGTTCCTGGGTTTAAATCTTGGAACACCTTATAAAAATCTTGGAGTAGCTTCAACAGAAGCAGCACTTGAAGGCAATGCAAAAATCACATTTTAGACGATAAGGCCATAAAATATAGGAGCAAAATTAGGCCATTTGGCCTATCGTGTCTGCTCCAACATTTCAGCATGGCTGATCAAATTTTCCTCTCAGACCCAATCTCCTGTCTTCTCCCCATATCCCTTCATATCTGACCAATCAAGAAACTAACAACTTCTGCCTTAAAAATACATAATGACTTGGCTTTACAACTCTTCCCTCAGAGTGTCAAACACCCTGAGCCAATAGGCTGGTCATGGACTTATTTCCACTTGGCATTATTTACTTGTTTTTATTTAATGGTTTTATATTGCTATATTTCTTAACTATTCTTGGTAGGTGTGACTGTAACGAAACCTAATTTCCCTCAGGATCAATAAAGTATGTCTGTCTGTTTGTCTGTCTGCTTCCACAGCTGACTGTGGCAACAAATCCCACAGATTCAGTGCTTTCTGGCTAAAGAAATTCCTCCTCATCTCAGTTCTAAAAGGACATCCCTCCATTCTGAAGCTGTGTCCTCTAGTCCTGGACTCTCCCATGTAGGAAACATCTTCTTGACATCTACTCTACCAAGGCCTTTCACCATTTGATAGGTTTCAATGAGATCACCCCTAATTCGTCTGAATTCAAATGAATACAAGCCCAGAGCCATCAAATATTCTTCATATGACAAGACTTTCAATCCTGGAATCATTTTTGTGAATCTCCTTTGAGTCGTCTTCAGTTTCAGCACATCCTTTCTAAGATTAGAGGTTCAAAACTGCTCACAATACTCCAAATGAGGCCTCACCAGTGCTTTAAAAAGTCTCAACATTACAGCCTTGCTTTTATATTCTAGTCCTTTTGAAATGAATGTTAATATTATATTTGCCAACCTCACCACAGACTCAACCCGCAAATTAACCTGTAGGGAATTCTGCATAAGGACTCCAAAGTCCCTTTGAGTCTCAGTTTTTTGTATTTTCTCTCCATTCAGAAAATTGTCTACCTTTCATTTCTTCTATCAAAGTGCATGACCATACACTTCCCAACACTGTATTCTATCTGCCACTTCTTTGCCCATTCTCCTAATCTGTCTGTCCTTCCATAGCCTCTCTACTTCCTCAAAACTACCTGTCCCTCCACCTATCTTCGTATCATCTGCAAACTTTGCAACAAAGCCATTAATTCCATCATCCAAATCATTGACATATAATGTAAAATGAACTGATCCCAACACAGACCCCTGTGGAACACCACTAGTCACAGTCAGACAACCAGAAAAGTCTCCCTTTATTCCCACTCTTTGCTTCCTGCCAATCAGCCACTGCTTTATTCATTCTAGAATCTTTACTGTAATACTATTGGCTCATGTCTTCTTCAACCTCATGAGTTGCACTTTGTCAAAGTCCTTCTGAAAATCCAAGCAAACAACATCAACAGATTCTCCTTTGTCTATCCTGCTTGTCATTTTTTCAAAGAATTCCAACAGATTGTCAGGAAAAATATTCCCTTAAGGGAAAATCCTTACTTATTTTATCATGATCCTCCATGTAGCCCAAAACCATATCCTTAACAATCAACTCAAATATCTTCCCAACCAATGAATTCAGACTAGCTGGACTAAAGTAACATCTATTCTGCCTCTCTCTCTTCTTGAAGAGTGGAGTGGCATCTGCAATTTTCCAGTATTCTAGAACCATTCCAGAATCTAGCAATTTTTGAAAGATTATTGCTAATGCTTCCACAATCTCTTCAGCCACCTCTTTCAGAACCCTGGGATGCACACCATCTGGTCCCAGTGACTTACTTACATTTAGGCTTTTCAGTTTCCAAAGAACCTTCTCTCTAGTAATGCTAACTTCACACACCTCATGACCCCTGACACCTGGAAATTCTACCACCCTGCTCGGGCCTTCTACAGTGAAGACTGGTGCAAAATATTTATTCAGTTCGTCCACCATTTCCTTGTCCAGCATTACTCCCTCTCCAGTTTTATTTTCTAGCGATTTGATATCCACTCTTGCCTCTCTTGTACATTTCATGTATCTGAAGAAACTTCTGGTATCCTCTTTAATATTATTGGCTAGCTTACTTCTGTATTCCATCTTTACTTTCTTAATGACTTTTAAGATGCCTTCTGTTGGCTTTTAAAAACTTCCCAATCCTCTAATTTCCCACTATTTTTTGTTCTAATATATGCCAACTCTTTGGCTTTTATGCTGGCTTTGACTTCTCTTGTTTGTCACAATTATGTCATCTTGCTTTTAGAATACTTCTTACTTTTTGGGATGTATATCCTATGCCTTCCAAACTGCTTCCAGAAATTCCTGTCATTACTGCTGTGTCATCAAGCCAGTATTATTTTCCAGTCAGTTCTGCCCAACTCCACTTTTATATGTCTGTAATGCCCTATATGCCACTATAATAGTGACAAATCTGACTTTAGCCTCCCCTTCTCAAATTTCAGGGTTAATTGAATCATATTATGATCACTTCCCCAAGGGTTCTTTTACCTTAAGCTCTCAAATCAATTCTTGTTAATTACACAACACCCAAGCCAGAATTTCTAATCCCCTAGTGGGCTCAACCATGACCTGCTCTAAAAAGTCATGTTGCCGGTGCAACCCTCTTACTGAGGCTTGGTTGGACAAGTTGGTAATAAACCAACTTGGTTTATTATCTGACTCTGCCGTAGTAGCTGACAGTAGCTTTACTCCCAGTGCTGAATTCTCTTCAGCTACCACAGACAGAACTTCTCTTCTTGGAATCCACTGCCTCACAATGCACTCCTCACACTAGGGTCTCCTCTTGGGATGGAATACTCCAAGTGTCTTCCCTGGTGATCTTCTCTCCACACCTCCTGGCAAAAAGCCCCAAACCAGGTTGCTGTCCCTTATAAAAATCTGTTCCTGCCTAACTCTCGAGTATGTTTCATACCATCCCACTCCTGATTGGCGGACACAAAACTCCCAAGTTGGACGACATGGCTCCTTAGCTTCAGCCAAAGCCAAAACAATCTTACCAGGAGGCCACACTGCTTTTACAGAAAACTGCTGAAATAGAATACCTCACAGTACAGCACTAGAAATATTAACCAGAACATTACACTCTCTTCCCACCAAAAATAGTCTCTTCCTCATGACTTTGGAACTTATTAAACCATAATTAATAACACAGTATTCAAATGAAGTTTGTGATTTCAAGATCATCAATCCATTTGTAAATGGCAGTAACATACTGTACCTCACTATTGGACTGTTTCCATTAACATAGGGATGCCTCACTCTGTCTATCACTCTTCCCTTCTGGCGACTCAGCTCCCCAGCCACTTGATGGAACTCAGCTTCACCCCAATTATATTGGAGCCCAGGTTCCCCTCACTGTCCATTACCATGTCTGCCAGTCCACTGCTAGTCCTCTCCATAATACCTGAGTCAGGGCTGGGAGATTCAGAAATCTCTTCATCAATTCTTGGAGAGTTTGCATAAGATAAAGCATACCACACTCCCATTTCCTCATCCTCTGAGTCTGCACAGTACTCAGTGGTTGGTCTTTACACTGAAATCACACTACTGTCAGTGAGTTTCCTTTCTGTTGTCCTCCTTCTGTGCTGAGTTTTTCGACTAGGTGTAGGCTCCGTGTCAGGCTCTGGATCAACATGTACTTCCTGACCTGGGGTAAAATTCTCCAATGGAGAATTTTGACAGGACCATATAACCATATAGCAATTAAAGCACGGAAACAGGCCATCTCGGCCCTTCTAGTCCATGCCGACGCTTACACTCACCTAGTCCCACTGACCCACACTCAGCCCATAACCCTCCATTCCTTTCCTGTCCATTTACCTATTCAATTTTACTTTAAATGTCAATACTGAACCTGCCTCTACCACTTCTACTGGAAGCTCAATCCACACAGCTACCACTCTCTGAGTAAAGAAATTCCCCCTCGTTTTACCCTTAAACTTTTGCCCCCCTAAATCTCAAATCATATCCTCTTGTTTGAATCTCCCCTACTCTCAATGGAAAAAGTCTATCCATGTCAACTCGATTTATCCCCCTCATTATCTTAAATACCTTCTACGCTCCAAAGAATAAAGACCTAACTTGTTCAGCCTTTCCCTGTAACTTAGGTGCTGAAACCCAGGTAATATTCTAGTAAATCTTCTCTGTACTCTCTCTGTTTTGTTGATATCTTTCCGATAATTCGGTGACCAGAACTGTACACAATACTCCAAATTTGGCCTTACCAATGCCTTGTACAATTTTACCTTTCCCATCCTATGGCTTCTCCTGGAAAACTGGCACATTTGCCATCTAACTCTCCTCTACGTAAGGCATAGACACCCAGCAGTTGGTCAGCTTATGCTTCCTCAGCAGACCCAAATTTTTTATTAAAACTGTCTCCCGGCATCAGTTGAGAGAACCTGATCTTTTGATCATGTCCCTTCTTGTTTCCTCTGTTTTGCTTGGTAGCAGAAACTACTGCTAGCTCATAAGCTTTTTGCAGTTCCTTCCTCCTGTCAGACCCATAATTGAGATACATCTTCTGCAGCAAGTCTTCACTGTCAGTTCCAAAACGGAGATCTACAGGTAACCTTGCTTTGCCTCTGAACACCAAATGCTATGGTGAGTATCCAATAGCTTCATTCAGTGTACAGTTGTAGCAGATTCATCAAATGCCCAATATTCTGACTCCACTTGTTCTTTTCATTAGTTTCCAGGGTTTGAAGCATGTCTAACAGTGTCCGGTTGAACTTTTCAGACTGAGGAACACCCTGAGGGTGATATGGCATCGTGTTTGACTTCTCAACTTCAAGCACACTCAAGCATACTCATGTATGAGCCGACTCTCAAAATCTCTTCCCTGATCCCTGTGTATTCTTCTTGGGAGGCCATAATGAATAAAATATTTCTCTCATAAGTTGGAAACTGTAGATTGCTCTCTGAACTTTTGTGAGGAAGCCTTGAGTATATCTGGTGTAGTGATCCATGATGACCAAGACATTTACGACATTACTGGATTCAAGCTCAATGGAAAGGAAATCCATGCACACTTAATTAAGTAGTCCCATACTTTGTAAATGAGATAATGGAGCAATTCTCATAGGCAGTAACTTGCTCAGAATAGATCAACCTCAGACTTCATCCGGGGCCGATTGAACTGGTCTCACACCAATCCAGAGATCTTGTCAAATCCCAAATGACCTGAATCATCATGAAGGACTTTAATACAATCCTTCAGTACTTCTCAGGCAAAGCCAACTGGGAACACACAGGTCTGTCTGGACCCTATATAAAACATTGTTCCTTAACCCCAATTCGTTCCATTCCCTCATCAGTGGGGAGTTTTGTCTTGCCATCTTGGGCCATAGCCCCTTTGGCAACAGATGACCATATAGACAATAGACAATAGACAATAGGTGCAGAAGTAGACCATTCGGCCCCTTGAGTCTGCACCGCCATTCTGAGATCATGGCTGATCATTCACTATCAATACCCAGTCCCTGCCTTGTCCCCATATCCCTTGATTCCCCTATCCATCAGATATCTATCTAGCTCCTTCTTGAAAGCATCCAGAGAATTGGCGTCCACCGTCTTCCGAGGCAGTGCATTCCACACCTCCACAACTCTCTGGGAGAAGAAGCTCTTCCTCAACTCTGTTTTAAATAACTGACCTCTTATTCTCAATCCATGCCCTCTGGTACTGGACTCTCCCAACATCTGGAACATATTTCCTGCCTCAATCCTATCAAATCCTTTAATTATCTTAAACGTTTCAATCAGATCCCCTCTCAATCTCCTCAATTCCAGCGTGTACAAGCCCAATCTCTCCAATCTCTCTGCGTAAGACAGCCCTGCTATCCCAGGAATCAACCTAGTGAATCTACGCTGCACTTCCTCAATTGCCAGAATGTCCTTCCTTAAACCTGGAGACCAAAACTGTACACAATATTCCAGGTGTGGTCTCACCAGGGCCCTGTACAAATGCAAAAGGACATCCTTGCTCTTGTACTCAATTCCCTTTGTAACAAAGGCCAACATTCCATTTGCCCTCTTTACTGCCTGTTGCACTTGCTCATTCACCTTCATTGACTGGTGAACTAGGACTCCTAGGTCTCTTTGCATTTCTCCCTTACCTAACTCTACACCGTTCAGACAATACTCTGCCCTCTTGTTCCTGCTTCCAAAGTGGATAACTTCACATTTATTCACATTGAATGACATCTGCCAAGTATCTGCCCACTCACCCAGCCTATCCAAGTCTCCCTGTATTCTCCTAACGTCCTCCTTGCATGTCACACTGCCACCCAGTTTAGTATCGTCAGCAAACTTGCTGATATAGTTTTCAATGCTCTCATCTAAATCGTTGACATAAATCGTAAAGAGCTGTGGTCCCAATACAGAGCCCTGTGGTACCCCACTAGTCACCTCCAGCCAGTCCGAGAAACACCCATTCACTGCTACCCTTTGTTTTCTTTCTGCCAACCAGTTTTCTATCCATGTTGAAACCCTGCCCCCAATGCCATGAGCTCTGATTTTACTCACCAATCTCCTATGTGGCACCTTATCGAATGCCTTCTGAAAATCTAGGTACACAACATCCACTGGCTTACCCTTATCTGACATCCTGGTTACACCCTCAAAAGACTCCAACAGATTAGTCAAGCATGATTTGCCCTTGGCAAATCCATGCTGGCTCGGCCTAATCCTATTTCTGCCATCAAGATGCGCCACTATTTCGGCCCTAATAATGGACTCAAGCATCTTCCCCACGACTGACGTTAGGCTAACAGGGCGATAGTTCTCCGTTTTCTGCTTCCCTCCCTTCTTGAAAAGTGGGATAACATTAGCCACTCTCCAATCTTCAGGAACTGATCCTGAATCTAAGGAACATTGGAAAATGATTACCAATGCATCTGCAATTTCCTGAGCCACCTCTTTTAGAACCCTCGGATGCAGACCATCTGGACCCGGGGATTTATTAGCCTTCAGTCCTACCAGTCTACTCATCACAGTTTCTTTCCTAATGTCAATCTGTCTCAATTCCTCTGATATCTTATGACCCTGGCCTATCCATACATCTGGGAGATTGCTTGTGTCCTCCCTGGTGAAGACAGATCTAAAGTACGCATTAAATTCTGTTGCCATTTCCCTGTTTCCCATAACAATTTCTCCCAATTCATTCTTCAAGGGGCCAACATTGTTCTTAACTATCTTCTTTCTCTTCACATAGCTAAAAAAGCTTTTGCTATCCCCTTTTATATTCCTGGCTAGACTGAGCTCATAGCTGATTTTTTCTCTCTGTATTGCTTTTTTAGTTAAGATCTGCTGTTCCTTAAAACTTTCCCAATCATCTGTATTCCCACTCATCTTAGCTCTGTCATACTTCTTTTTCTTTAATGCTATACAATCTCTGACTTCCTTTGTCAACCACTGTGGCCCCTTCCCCCTGTTTGAATCCTTCCTTCTCATTGGAATGAACTGCTTTTGCATCTTTTGTATTATGCCCAAGAATATCTGCCACTGCTGATCCACTGTCTTTCCTGCCAAGGCATCCACCCATTTAACTTTGGCCAGCTCTTCCCTCGTGGCTCCGTAGTCTTCTTTATTTAATTGCAACTCTAATACCTCTGATCTGCCCTTATCCCTCTCAAATTGTAGATAAAAACTTATCATATTATGATCACTACTTCCTAATGGCTCCTTTACTTCAAGATCACTTAACAATTCCTGTTCATTACACATCACCAAGTCCAAAATAGCCTCGTTCCTGGTTGGCTCAACCACAATCTGTTCCAAAAATACATCTCTTAGACACTCCACAAACTCCCTATCCTGGGGTCCAGCACCTACCTGATTCTCCCAGTTCACCTGCATGTTGAAATCTCCCATAACGACTGCATTACCTTTAGCACATGCCAATGTTAACTCCCTAATCAACTTGTACCCAATATCCACGCTACTGTTTGGGGGCCTGTACACAACACCCATTAGGGTCTTTTTACACTTACTGTTCTTCAGCTCAATCCACACAGACTCTACTTCCCCTGTTCCCAAGTCACCTCTTGCTAAGGACTGAATCTCATTCCTCACCAACAGGGCCACCCCACCCTCTCTTCCCATATTTCTGTCTCTACGATAGCACGTATACCCTGGTACACTCAATTCCCAGGCCTGATCCCCTTGCAGCCATGTCTCCGTTATCCCAACAATATCGTAGTTCCCCATTTTCATCTGAGCTGCAAGCTCATCTGTCTTATTTCTGACACTACGCACATTCAAGTATAGTATTCTTAGCCCATTCCTCCTCTCTTTGCTTAAAACACTGTCTACTGTACCTAACCCAGCTCCTTGAACTTCCATCGGGCTAATTGCACCCTGAATTTTGATGGCCTTCTCAAGATCACCCAAACCTTCTACACATTTAACCCCATGCTCCTTCTGACCAACCCTCTGGATCTGGATCCCTGCCCCCTGCAATCTAGTTTAAACCCCCCCGATTAGCACTGGCAAACACTCCTGCAAGAATGTTCGTACCCCTCCGGTTCAGATGTAGACCGTCCCTTCGAAACAGATCCCAATGTCCCTGGAACAAAGATCAATTATCCAAAAACCTGAACCCTTCCTTCCTGCACCATGCTCTCAGCCTCGTATTAATGTGCATAATCATTCTATTCTTCGCCTCACTCGCACGTGGCACAGGTAGCAATCCCGAGATTGTCATCCTGGAGGTCCTGCCTTTCAGCTTCACTCCTAACTCCCTGAACTCTCTAAGCAGGACCCCTTCACTCACCTTACCTACATCGTTGGTCCCTACATGGACCACTACATCTGGGTTCATGCCCTCGTTCTCAAGAATAGCCTGCACCCGATCTGAGATGTCCCGGACCCTGGCACCAGGAAGGCAACATACCATCCGAGACTCCCGATCTGCCCCACAAAATCTCCTATCTGCCCCCCTAACTATAGAATCCCCTAAAACTATCGCTCTCTTCTCTTCTCTCCTCCCCTTTCTAGTTGAGGGTTCAACCTCTGTGCCAGAGGCAGGACCACTACAACTCATTCCTGGTAGGTCATCCCCATCAACAGTATCCAGTATGGTATACTTATTGTTAATGGGAATGGCCGCAGGGGTGCTCTGCTCTCTCTGTCTGCTCCCCCTGCCTCTCTGGACCATCACCCATCTGCCTACTTCTTGGTTTTTTGGTGTGACTACCGTGACAAATGTGTGACAAATGGCACCGATGTAGGGTTCATCTCGCTGGGCTGCTGTGAATTCCACAGGTCTCAAGGCAGGCATCTACTTCATATTCAGAGCAGTCAAGTTTCAATGTGCTTGTGCAATGGCTTGGTTAGAAGCTCCCAAATGAATATAGCTCTATTAGGCTATATTCTTGGCTCCGATTTCCCAACTGTAGAAAACTGGCACATTACTTTAACACCAGAGGCAGGAGCAGTCTCCCACTCTCTGTCCATTTCTGGCATTGAATGTCAGGACAATGCATCCACATCAATGTTCCAACTCTCCAGCTGATACTTGATGCTGAAATCATAAGCAGGCAACCAGGGATGTCCTGTGGTATCCAACTTAGCCTCAGTCAGGATATAAGTCATAATATTGAAAGTCCTCACTTTGAACTTGGCACTATTTAAATAGTCACTTAACTTATCCTCTAGTGTGGACCCAAACACTATGAGATCGTCCAGGTACGCCAATACCTCAAGCCAAGTTCATGCTTCTCCATGACATGCAGAAAAGTAGCCGGTGCTTCTGATATGCCCTGGAACATTCTTTTGTACTGGAAGAGTCCAAGTGAACATATGAATGCCCTCTTCTCTTTATCCACTTCACTCATGAGTATCTGATAAGATCTGCTCCTTAGATCCACACACTGAACCAATTTCTCCACTCAGGCAGGCCAGACCATGCTTGATCCATGAAACAGTATATTGGACTGGGACTGTAAGCCTGTTCGGTGTCCAATAATCAACTCACTTGCATACATTCCTATTCATCTTCCTCACCACCATTATGGGTGGTGCATAGAGACTTCTCAACTCAGTGATAATTCCAGCTTCATTCAGTTTCAGCAGGTGCAGCCTAACATCTCCCACCTTTACCGGTGCAAACTGTATAGTCCTCTCTCTGAAGGGGATATCCTCTGTCTCTCTAATAGTATGGCAAGTACTCTTGGCGCAATCCACATCAAGCTCGTCAGTAGAAAAGACATCTTTGAGCTTCACTGTCTTCACAGTTAGTGTCTTTTTCCATACCTTGGCTATAGGGGGGTCACCAAAGTTGAACGACTTTGCTGTTAACTTTCCTGATCCAGGGAATGTCTCCCTCCCAATTTTTTCATTGGAAAACTAGACATGACTGTCACCGAGAAGTAATATGCAATCGACATACCATGTCTGAGGGTGACCTTTCTCTCTGGGGTACTCCTAACAATCACTATCATCCTGTTTGCATGTTCAGCCAAAGGTTTCCGCATTTCAGGTCTCAACAGCACCCCAGCAAGTAAGCATGACTCTTACTAGAGACCCTCCAGATCATCCACCAAGAGGGCCTTGGCATCAGGCATACTGGGGAATTTGAGTTTTCCCATCCACCTCCACAGGACATAACATAATGGGTTCGGACTGGGTGAAAGTTGCACCTTCTCAAAAGTCACTCTGAACACCGGGTGAATGGAATTTCTAAAGAATTCTCTCTGTTTCTCTCCTTGCATGCCCCCATGAGCTTTCTTACAATTGAAGCATGTGTTCCCACAATAATGGAAGCTCCACCTTGTTCAACAGGATCCAGACAGACCAACACTAATGTATCAAGGGTCTCAGCTACTCCAAAATCTGCTTCCGAAAGCTCCAGTTTCAATGAAAAGTAACGTTCATATGGGTAATCATCAGTACTAAGGCCTCGAATTTCTCAGGCACTGAGTGAGGTCAATGGTAAATTGAGGGGGGATCTTATGGAAACATATAAAATTCTAAAGGGATTGGACAGGCTAGATGCAGGAAGATTGTTTCCGATGTTGGGGAAGTCCAGAATGAGGGGTCACAGTTTAAGGATAAAGGGGAAGCCTTTTAGGATCGAGATGAGGAAAAACTTCTTCACACAGAGAGTGGTGAATCTGTGGAATTCTCTGCCACAGGAAAGAGTTGAGGCTGATTCATTGGCTGTATTTTAGAGGAAGTTACATATGGCCCTTGTGGCTAAAGGGATCGGGGGTATGGTAAGAAAGCAGGTAGAGGGTTCTGAGTTGGATGATCAGACATGATCATACTGAATGGTGGTGCAGGCTCAAAGGGCCAAATGGCCTACTCCTGCACCTATTTCCTGTGTTTCTATGTTTCTATCCTACAGGAGGGTCAGGCTTCCTATTGGACTTGTTATGCTTAGTGGCAGCACTAACCCACCTCAGCCGAGATACCTTGGCTTTCAGTGTTTTCACTTCATCTGTCAAAATTGCTGCTTGTGTGCCATCGGGGGTCTCATCAATAACAGAGGCTATTGCTGAGGCCATTGCTGGATTAGTGGAGGCCTCCCGCTCCTCCATCATATTTTCCTCCTCTCTTACTTCTCTGATCAGTTCAGCAAATGAGGGAGGGGGACGGGACACATCTTGTGAGTCAATTGAAAGCTTAAAGCAATCATGCATGTTGTGTGACAGTGAACCTTTCAAAGCTTGCCCCGTCCTTAATTGATTTATCTCAGCCAGAGGAGTGGCTTCTTTACGGCACAAGCAATGCAGCTGTCTCTCTAACCTGAAAATGTTTTTCCGTTTCTCCTGGAATGTGTGCCTAAACTTCATGATCAGATCAGCTGGGCTGTCTGTCATGTTAAAATGTTTTCTAATGCTTGTGTGTAGCCCATGGACATAACCAATGCCTGTAAGGACCTCACCACTTCAGCAGTAAGACGTTTTAAACACTTTACCAGTCACTGTTTGATGCACCATCAATAACTCTCGGAGACATGAGGTGAGATAGGCTTTTATTAGCTAGAAGAAAGCACTGTCAGCAGCAAGAGACCATCACACAACATCCTGGAGACAGAGGGTGGAGCAGTGCCTCCAATCGCCTTTATACAGGGGTCAGTGGGAGGAGCCACAGGAGCAGTCAGTGGGGGGGGGGGCATGTCCAGACAGGTATATGTAGTTCACCACACTGTTTTTGCATATTAGCTGAGCACTGGTGCGCATCCAGTAACTGAGATATCTGCTGCATCCAAGCCTCATATTCTTCTTCCCTATCAGGGGTGGGCTTGACTCCAGTGAACAGTTTCAGCGTATGATAAATTTGAGTCTCTGTAGGTACACCTTGGAATTTATCAACCAATGATGTAAGTCAGCTCAGAATTTACATCTTCTCTGAAGGATCCTGAAGGATGTTTCATATCAGTCGACTCCTTTCCCTCACTTTGCAGAAATGAGAACAACTTGTCTTTAAAGTCTTCACCCTCAGCTACATTCACCACTTCTCTAAAAATATAGGTAGCCCATGACCCCACCTCTCCAGGCTCCCCTATTGTAACAGGCAGTGCAACTTCAGTAATGTCACTGGTAACATGACATCTTTACCAGCTGATTGCTGAAAACATCATTCAACCAGCATTCACAGCTCAGAAATCTGAGTAGCAGTTCATTGGGAATTCTAATATCCACCCCCTCTCAAACACCAGCAGAACTATGGGCAACTGCTTTGAATTTCACCAAACCTTTTGAGTCCCCTTGACATCCACGGTAAAGTACCTTATTTACAACACACCTCACTTTCCCCAAAACTCTAGTTTTTACACTGCTTAAACACATAAGTTAAGCACACAATAACCAGCTTAACCAGTCCTTAAACAGAATTCACACAGCATCTGAACTCCAGGACGAACAGCGCACAACTGCAATCCTCTCACCAAGATACAGTATAGCAACTTGGCTCATTAACTAACTCTGCTGACAGCCACGAGACTCAGTGGTGAGAAGGTCTCCTTTCATAAGCAATACATGTCTAGCGTTGCCATGATTTTATGTTATTTCAACAAAATAGGAATATTGGGATGATCTGCTTAAAGGAACCTTAATTTGAGTGATTGTTATAGACCGGGGGTCGGCAACCCGTGGCTCCGGAGCCACATGTGGCTCTTTTACGTCTGTGCTGCGGCTCCCTGTTGCTTTGGGAAATAATTGGTTGTGGCGACCCTTTTCCTGGCACATCCGAACCGGCTCACAATTAGATAGCCTACGGGGGTTTGCGAGCACAGAGCTTTGGAGCCTCTGCGCCATGGGGGGGCGGTTGAGGGAGGCTTAAAAGTGAGGCTGAAGATTTCGAATAAAGTTTTTTCCTTCGACTGCAGTTATCGACTCCGTGTCGTAATTTTAGCGCTGCGTGTAGCACACCGCTACATGGTCAGTATTTAATTAAAATGTATTTTATGTTAGTTTGTTAGTTTTTGAAATGTAAATCTAAATTTGAAGATTATGGTGATCTTGTACAATCTAAATAAGACGTTGTGGCGACCCATTTCCTGACACATCCGAACCGGCTCACAATTAGCCAGCGTTCAGGCTAAGGGAGATAGCCTACGGGGGTTTGTGAGTACGTGTCTTTTGCAGCATCCGCGCCCATGGGGGGTGGGCGGGTTGAGGGAGGCTTAAAAGCAAGGTTGTTTAGTTCGAATAAAGCTATCTTTGACTGCAGTTTACTGACTGCATGTAGCACACCGCTACAACGTGTTTTTATCGCTGGCTGTCCAGAGGGGAGGTGCTGAAACGCTTTGTCGCATGTCTGGAAGAAGTGAAAACTTTCCTGGGCAGCAAAGGGCTCAACTTTCCTGAGCTGGAACAGCCAGAGTGGCTGGAAAAGCTACACTTCATGGTAGACATGACAGCGCACCTGAACACGCTGAACACAGCTCTTCAACGGGGTAAGGACGTACAGCCCTGCACATATTGGAGGATGTTTTGGCATTCGAGCGCAAGTTGACGTTGCTTGCCAGAGATTTACAGAAAGGCACATTGTCTCACTTCCCCAATTTGAGAGAGTTCAAACAAGGTCACGACATGATAAATTCGGAGTATTTACATTCTGCAATCATCGCAATGCAAACATCGTTTGGGAAACGCTTCTGTGAGTTCAGAGAGGAAAAAAACACATTATCCTTCCCGGTCAGTCCCCTAAGCATCGATCCATCCCTACTGAATACGACTGCATTGTCAGGTGTGAGTCAACCTGACCAAGTATGATAAATATTTTAATTGCCTATTATTTTATGTATATTCATATGTTTTCATTGTTCAGTGAAATAATCCTTTTATTTTTCAGGTTGACAGCTGGCTGACGTTATTTTTGGTTTGCTGCTGGCGGCAAATTTAAGTTTGGCGTTTTTCATAAATACAAGAAGGACTCAAATAGACGTTGAGTATTTTACTTAAATGTAACCTTCAACCCAACGTCTTTTTTTCGGAGTTCAAAATGTTTTTGTTGCATGCAGAAATGTAATTTCGTTTTCTCTGCAGGAGTTCATCAATTTCATAAATGCAACACATTATAGTTTGTTTATACATAGCATAAAGGCAAAACAAAACGTTGTATGCAGTGTTATTTCATTTTAAATGTCAAACGGGTTTTGCGGCTCCCAGTGTTTTCTTTTCTGTGGGAAACGGGTCCAAGTGGCTCTTTCAGTGGTAAAGGTTGCTGACCCCTGTTATAGACAATAGGTGCAGAAGTAGACCATTCGGCCCTTCGAGCCTGCTCCGCCATTCTGAGATCATGGCTGATTATCTACTATCAATATCTGGTTCTTGCCTTGTCCCCATATCCCTTGATTCCTCTATCCATAACATACCTATTAGCTCCTTCTTGAAAGCATCCAGAGAATTGGCCTCCACTGCCTTCCGAGGCAGT
Organism: Hypanus sabinus; assembly: GCF_030144855.1. Taxonomy (NCBI): domain Eukaryota; kingdom Metazoa; phylum Chordata; class Chondrichthyes; order Myliobatiformes; family Dasyatidae; genus Hypanus; species Hypanus sabinus. Next base: position 70,493,326 of record NC_082713.1, on the reverse strand, counting down.
GCATTCCAGACACCCACAACTCTCTGGGAGAAGAAGTTTTTCCTTAACTCTGTCCTAAATGACCTACCCCTTATTCTCAAACCATGCCCTCTGGTACCGGACTCTCCCAGCATCTGGAACATATTTCCTGCCTCTATCTTGTCCAGTCCCTTAATAATCTTATATGTTGCAATCAGACCTCCTCTCAATCTCCTTAATTCCAGTGTGTACAAGCCCAGTCTCTCTGACCTCTCTGCGTAAGACAGTCCAGACATCCCAGGAATTAACTTTGTGAATTTACGCTACACTTCCTCTACAGCCAGGATGTCCTTCCTTAACCCTGGAGACCAAAACTGTACACAATACTCCAGGTGTGGTCTCACCAGGGCCCTGTACAAATGCAAAAGGATTTCCTTGCTTTTGTACTCAATTCCCTTTGTAATAAAGGCCAACATTCCATTAGCCTTCATCACTGCCTGCTGCACTTGCTCATTCACCTTCAGTGACTGATGAACAAGGACTCCTAGATCTCTTTGTATTTCTCCCTTACCTAACTCTACACCGTTCAGATAATAATCTGCCTTCCTGCTCTTACTCCCAAAGTGGATAACCTCACACTTATTCACATTAAACGTCATCTGCCAAGTATCTGCCCACTCACTCAGCCTATCCAAGTCACCCTGAATTCTCCTAACATCCTCATCACATGTCACACTGCCACCCAGCTTAGTATCATCAGCAAACTTGCTGATGTTATTCTCAATGCCTTCATCTAAATCGTTGATGTAAATTGTAAACAGCTGTGGTCCCAATACTGCGCCCTGTGGCACCCCACTAGTCACCTAGTTACACTAGTTGTGTAAATACTACCCATACAGTGCATATTGCAGTCCCAGATGACTATTGTAATATCACATTTTTAGCATACATTTCCTATCTCTCATTGTAATTTGTAGACCACATCCTTACTACAGTTTGGCAGTCTGTGTGCAACTCCCATCAGGGTCTTTTCACCCTTGCAGTTCCTTTGCTCTACCCACAATGATTCAACACCTTATCACGCTATATCAGCTCTTCCTAATGATTTTAGACCATAAGGCCATAAAATATAGGTACAGAATTAGGCAATTTGGTCCATTGCATCTAGTCCACTCATTCATCATGGCTGATCTATTTTCCCCTCAGTCCCAGTATCTAGCCTCCCCCCTCCACCTCCATTTCCCCTCATGCACTGACCAATCAAGAATCTATCAACCTCTGCCTTAAATAAAGACTTGACCATAAAGACTTAAATAAAGACTCAGCAACAAATTTCATAGATTCACCACTATCTAGCAAGAAATTCCTCCCCACCTCTGTTGTAGATGGATGGCTCTCTATTCTGAAGATGTGTCCTCTGGACTTAGACTCTCCTACCATAGGAAACGTCCTCTCCATTTCCACTCTATCAAAGCCTTTCACCATTTGATAGGTTTCAATTAGGTCACCTCCTCAGTCTTTTAAATCCCAGTGAATACAGGCCCAGAGCCATCAAATGCTCTTCATATGACAAGCCGTTTAATCTTGGAATAATTTTTGTGAACCCCCTTTGAACCCTCTTCAGTTTCAGCACATCCTTTCTCAGAAAAGGGCCCAAAACTGCTCACAATACTCACCAGTGCTTTACAAAGTCTGAACATTACATTATCGCTTTTATCTTCTAGTCCTCTTGAAATGAACAATAACATTGCATTTTCCTTCCTCAACACAGACTCAACCTGCAAACTTACCTTTACGGAATCCTGACCCAATTCCCCCAAATCCCTTTGCATCTCAGATTTTTGTACTTTCTCTCCATTTAGAAAACAGTGAACGCTTTCAGTTCTTCTACCAAAGTGCATGACCCTACATTTTCTGACACTGCATTTTGTCTGCCACTTTTTTGCTCATTCTCCTAATCTGTCTGTCTTTCAGTAGCCTCCCTATATCTTAAAAACTACTCGCCTTTCCTCTATCTTTGTGTCGTCTGCAAACTTTGCAACAAAGACATCAATTCCATTATCCAGATCATTGACATATAACATAAAAATTATCAGTCCCAGCACAAACCCCTGGGGAACACCACTAGTCACCAGCATTTTCAAGGTCTATTGTGGATAAACTTTTCCAGTATTATCTAATTCTCAGAAAAAGTAAATGAGTTTATGTTAAGAGTCTTCCTTATAAATACTGATGAGGTTTGAATAATCTTACCATGTTCTAGACTTCTAATTTAAGCTGGGACCTGATTGAGGAAGGAGTTTTCTTTAAACAGTATGTTAATGAAATTCAGCCATTAAACCTACACCTTTGCAAAGGCTTCCTGGTACTTTGCTAAGGCCATCATGTTACCATTTCAAGTGGAGTTGGACCTTCTGATGTCTTCTCCTGAATCTGAGGTAAAGCTCCACTAGAATGGTGTCAACGATAAGGAATTTCATTTGGATTAGATAGAAGAGAAGCTGGGGAAGTACTGGATCAGTTAATCTCAGGAGAGATTTACTTCAGTGAAGTTATTACTGAAGGATACAGTTTTAAAAGGATTGACGGAAGAATAAGAGAGGAAGTGAGCTTATTTTTTTCAACAGGTTCATGTGATATGGAATACCCTATCTGAAAATGTGAAAAGAGCAATCCAAGGGGAACTTCTGAAAACAAACTAAATTGAGAAAAATTGGTATTCTATTAACCTATAAGAAGTTAACAAGCTTCCTCTTTTAGCAGCAGTTTGTTACTGATCATTCAGCCAAACTGTGTTAGTGATCTTCTGCGAGAAACTCTTCAAGTATATCTGAGCAATTGAGTCTCTGTTTACATGGTCATTGCATTATTGAAAAACAGAATTCAATTTACAAATCATCTATAACAATTGATGAGAAGCTACCTTTTGATTCCTGGCACAGATACACATCTTGCTGCCTGCAGCACAATGGAAAACTGTGCAAAAGAGTAAAGGGTTCAAAATTAACTGACTATGCAAGTGCAAATGTAAGCTTAACTGTATTTAAAGGTCACAGAGTTATACAGCTTGGAAATAGGTCCACATCAACCATCAAGCACACACTCACACCGGTATTATTTTTATTCTCTCCAAACTCCCTTCAACTCTCTCAAAATTCTACCACTTACCTTCACAGAGGGTCATTTACAGTTGCCAATTAACCTACCAAACTACACTCAGTAGTCACTTTATTAGGTGCATCTGGACATTTGCTTATTAATGCAAGTAACTAAATGACTTAATGCATAAAGGCATGTAGGTACGGTGAGAGATTCAGTTGTTGTTCAGCCCAAATATCAGAAAGGGGTGAAAATGTGATCTAAGTGACTTTGACCATGGGATGATTGTTGGTGTTAGATGGGATGGTTTGAGTAGCTCAGATGCTGATCTCCTGGGTGCACAGCAGCCTCTAGAGCTTACAGAGAATGGTGTGGTAAACAATAAAAAAAAAATCCAGTGAGTGGCAGTTCTGTGGGCAAAAATGCTTTGTTAATGAGAGAGGTCAGAGGAGAATGGCTAGACTGGTACAAGTTGACAGGAAGGTGACAGTAAATCACATAACCAAGTGTTAAAACAATGGTGTGCAGAAGAGTATCTCAGAAAGCACAATACATTGGACCTTAGAGTGTCTGGGCTACAACAGTAGAAGACTACAAACATTTGCCATTTGTCTTTGTTTTGGTGTCTTTAGAAAGTGGGAGGAGAAAAAAGACTCCATACAGACAACATCTGAGGTCAGGATTAAAGCTTGGTCACTAGAACTGTGCTGAAGCAACTGTACCAGCTGCACCATTGTGCAGTTTCTCAAGGCTTTCAGTTAAACTTTGCACACAGAATTCTTAGCCTGTTGAATAATGTATATAGAATTCAAAGAGCTACAAAGTCATCTGAGAGTTTGACATTGACTGTAAGAACTAGACAACAGCCTGGCAGAAAATATTTGAGATAGTTAGACCAGAAACCATTTCTATAGTGAAATAAGGTGTAGGGAAGTCTTGCTTGTGCAAGTTCCTGTCTGTCCATTCTTTGGTTAAGCTGATAGTTACAGCACAGGCTGTGACTACCACCTGGACTACTGCAGGGCAATCATCCTCATTCCCAACACCATCAGTGAGGAGTTTGAGTCCCATGACTTTGCATTTCTTCAGCACAGAACTTTCCTACTTTCATGTTTGTTTTGCTATCAGTCTTATTTAGTCCAAATAAATCTACTCCAATTTAAGCATTGTTGAAGCGTAGTTATAGAGCAGTGCCTGTGCCAGGTAGATTTACTGCACTGTTCACTGCTGGGGTGTTAATGTAAGAAAGTCATCATTTTGGCAAGGATCATCCTTTGTATGTGACCACAGCTCTTCGACAAGGCAAATAACCAGAATTTAGCTTTGAAATAAATAACATTTATTAAAGGAAAATAATCATAAATGAACAGCCATGGCTGACGCCACAATGCATCAAAAGTCGAACTAGATGCTACGCTTAATTCTTAAAGGCATATGGACACACAATATATATCATACTGTTTTCTTCTTCAAAAAGTTGCAAGTTGCTCATTGGCAATTTAAATAAATGATTTTATGAATTAGGTGTCCCTGTGTGGGTAAAGTTATGCAATTAGCAAATTATTTGCAAAAACACACACAGCACAGCTGGGAGAGCAGCTGCCTCACAGCTGCAGTGACCCATGTTCAATCCTAATTGCAGGTACTGTCTGTATGGAGATTGCATGTTCCTTCTGTAACCATGTGCTTACATTCCAAAGCTCCACTCCATATAAAAGTGGAGTTGGCCTCCGTAAGTTGTCGCTGGTGTGTAAGTAAGGGTCAGAATCTGGGGGTAGTGATGGCGAAGTAGTGAGAATCAGATGGAATCAGTGCAGGATCAGGACTTGCCGGGCTGAAGGACCTGTTTTATTAGTTATATGACTGTGATTCTTTGATTCTGTGATATTTCTGTTAATAGATTTAGCTAAACATTTGTTTCCTAGTACTGCAAGCTTAATGCAACAAAATCCCATCAGCAATTCTATTCCAAAGGTTCATAATCCTAAAGATCACTTTTCCAACAGGCTTCATTTATAATTAATCACATTTGCTGTACCACCATTGTTATCTTGACTACATAATCATAATACCTGGTGTCTTATTCATTTCTGAAACAACACTAGTGAGACTAACTTGCACAAATAGATGATAACTACTATAGTAATTACAATTGTAGACTATTTTCAAAGTATTACTGTTTCCAAATTTTAGCTTAAAGTTAATTTTATTTTAGAGATACAGTATGGTAACAAGCCCTTCCGACTCAACGAGCCTGCACTACCCAATTGCACCCATACAACAAATTAACCTGCTAACCTGTACGTCTTTGGAATGTGTGAGGAAATGGAACACTTGGACGAAATCCACACAGTGATGGGGGGAATGTACAAGCTCATTGTAGACAATGGTGCAATTGTATCTTAGTTTCTAATGGTGTAATAACATCATATTTAATGCTTCCCCAATTCTTGCCTTTGAACAAACAATGTTTCACATTGTACTACTCATTTTGACTTTGTGGAGAACTTTTCAAAGGAAGCTAGAAAGTTATCACATCTGATTTTCTCTTTTTAACTGTTTTCCAAATCATGCGCAGAGTCATTATTGATCTCAACCTCAGTCTCTCTTGTGCACCTTGGCCAAGGTGAACAAAGCCAAGATCAGTAAGTCCATGCTGAGTCAACATAATATGACTCCAAGATAATCATCCCTCAAAGCATCCAGCTCACATAGAATCAGATTTGTGCTGGTTATCAGCTCCATAAAGAGGAACAGCCTGTGGATACCACAACATTTACCAATACATACATGGAGTTTCTTCCAATATGGCAGCACTCAACTTGACTAAAATAGCTTCACTACAATACCCCATATCAAACTCATCACCTTTTACGATCCCAATACACTGTAGATTGTCCTAACACTCCTGGTGAACTAACCTTTTAGTATCAACTAAAGAAGTAACAGAAGCCCTTTAACGCCCCTTGCACCTTCGATCGGGGAATACCAGATAAGCATGCTAGTGCAGCAGTTAGTGCTGCTGCTTCACAGCTTTACAGAGACCTGGGTTCAATCCTAATCTCGGGCTTTACCTTTGGATGCTCCCTCACATGTTAGTTCCAGTGATTTTAACCTCACCTCTATCAGTTCTGATCCCTAGGCACAAATGTATAACTTTTGAAAATCTCTGTAGATAGTAGATTCCAAAGTCCTTCAAGTTTTACGAAATTGTAACAGGAGACTGGGTGGATATTATGCTTTCCATGGTTCCAGCTCTACTGCCAGTGACAATATCTCCTTTCAATGTAGAACCTCAATAGGAAGAATAGAAATAGAAGCAGAAGTAGACAATTTGGCCCATCAAGCCTGCTCCGCTGTTCAATAAGATCATGGCTGATCTGACCATGGATGCTGCACTTTGTGTCCAGCCCATGGGATCTCGGTAATATTTATTCCATCATTTCCACATACAGAGCAATTGGTTGTGACCTCTCATACTTGTCCAGCTCACTGACATATCCAACATTACCATTCCATTTAGATCTCCCTTTCAGTTCACATTGAGTGTCTGCCTTGTTAACCTCCTCAGCAGCAATATTTCCAAATAATTGCATAGTAGCCTGCATTTGTTCTTTTATGTTGGGGTTTGTAAAACATGAAATAAGTACAGAGTCTCTAAATATATTTATTTTGTTGAAGGTAAACAACATCCAACCTTCAGCACTCATTGACAAAATAATTCATCAAAACTCTTATCACATGGCACAAATAGTTCTTAGAAGTATACAATTCAGCACTACAGTGTACTTCATAAATAACTGATTATTACATATTCACTGGCATTCAGAACAGAAATTCTTATATTTTTGAATATCAAAAGGATTGAGGGTTATGGCGGAAAATTGGGAAAAGATTGGATAAAAGATCTTGTTAAATGGCAAAAGGCTGAATCACTGACTTGCTTTATTTCTTATCCATTTTCTTATACTATATGAGTACCTTCATAATAAAAAGCTTTAATAATGGTGAATGGGCGGCAGGGTGGAGAAAAGGGTTGTAAGGCACTTCTTCTCTCTGCCAGCCGTCAGGCAAACTGTAGCACCTGTTCACCCCAAATCCCAAGCCCCAATCACGGTCTTGTGAAGCCATGGAAAAGGGTTGTACAAGCATTGGTGCATATAAGTCCTGTTTATGTGACCACTGACCCCAGAGTACTGATAATGGCTGGGGTCACCTGTCTGTGAAGACACTGCCCAAAAGAAGGCAATGTTAAACCTTTTCTATAGAACTTGCTGAGAACAATCATGACCCTAGACAATGTTTGCCCAGGTCACACAACGAGGCACATAATGATGATGATGATGATGAATGATAGTGAAGGAGTTGGAAGGGACAAATAAGTGGAGGAGCAGTTTTGCAGCATATTACATGGATAACTGCTTTGTAGATTTACCTGTCCACCGTGACAAACTGCACTCAGAAATAAAATGCTGATCCCCATTTAACTGACATCTTAGATCACCCTGTCATAGGCTATTGTTGCATAGCTGTGCAAACCAAGGTGGGGTGTTCAAATGATATTCGGTAATATTTAGGAAAGGACATTGCTGCATTGTTTATCACAGGCTCTGAAGGTCTTTTGAAGTGTCTCTCCCGTTAGTGCATTTGGTTGTTTTTAAAGTGTGAAAATAACGTGATGACAGACTGCTATAGACCAGCAATATAACCAAGAGTAAATCAGAGGCCTGTCACTGTTCTTCAGAGAAGCAGATTGCCTCAGTGCCTCAATTCTCTTGGGTTCTTCTATTCATGGCTTTTGGATGTCACACACTTCATGGTGCATTGCAGTTGTATAAATCTCCCTTGCACTGCTGCTGAGAGATCAGGAGTGCACTGCTCAACATTCTTCAACAACCTTTTCTGGATGCTCAATCCTGTCTCTAAAGCTGTCATGAAGGCCTCTTACTCATCATTCCATTCCCTTCTGAATGCAAGTGAAATATAGTACTGATCCCTTGTCACAGAAGTGTGCAATGTGCTATTTCCATTCACAGTTACCTCCATTTTTCTCTCCATTTATTATAAATGATTCACATAGTTCTGCCTCCCCAAAAGCACAGTGTCCTCCCCAACCACTCCCTACCCAATCTAATCAGGGCAGTTCACATCACTCACTTCCCAGCTTAGACTGAGAGGAAATGAGTGATGTGAATTGCTGTGGAGGTCTTGTGTACTGATTCCACCAGCTGACACACCACTTCGTCTTATACAGATATCAGTGTTAGTTTGAAGGGTGAGTAACATTTATAAGAGGTAAGTTGCTGACATGATGTTTGTCTCCCAGTACTGAGTATTTTTCACTTCTGTCCCACTACATTAGTAAAGTCACAATATAGGCAGATATTCAAAAGAAAAAATAAGCTCAAGTATATTTATGTGCATTGAACACTTTCATCTGCCATATTTTTTACCCAGCTTTAGGAAAGGACTTAGTGTTTGATGTAATTGGCCAGCAATAACCTTTAAAATCTCCCGCTCCAAGCTCTTGAACAAACTCAGTGCTAAAATACCAACACATTCAAACAAATTTCACTGATTCGAATCACCTCTTCTACAAAAGGCTTGCTTGTGCTCACAGTGGTGGTAAATAACATTCCTCTGAAAACACAAAGAACACTCACTAAAAGTACTGTGCATATACATCACCATATACAACTGTGAGATTCATTTTCTTGTGGGCATACTCAGTCAATCCAAAAGAGAATAATAACCATAAAAGAATTAATGAAAGACTGTATCAACTGGGCATTCAATCAGTGTGCAAAAGACAACAAACTGTGTAAATAAAAAAATTAAATAAATGTTAATAATAAAAAATAAGCAATAAGCATTGACAGCATGAGACGAAGAGTCCTTGAAAGTGAACCCATGGGTGTGGAAGCAATTCAATGATGGGGTAAGTGAAGTTGAGTGGAGTTTTTCACTTTGGTTTGACAGCCTCTTGCTTGAAGGGTAGTAACTGTTCCTAAACCTGGCAGTGTGAATCCTAAGGTTCCTGTAACTTTTTCCTGATGGCGGCAGTGAAATGAGAGCATGACCTGGGCAGTGGGGTTCCCTGAAGATGCATGCTGCTTTCCTACAACAATGCTCCATGTAGTTGTCCTCAATGGTGGTGAGGGTTTTACTTGTGATGGACTAGGCCATACCCACTACTTTTTTTAGGATTTATAAAAAGTTGTCAGAATCTTAGATGACATGCCAAATCTGTGCAAACTTCTAAGAAAGCAGAGATGCTTCTGTGCTGTCTTTGAAATGGCAATTACATATTGGTCTCAGGGCAGATCCTCTGATATGATAATGCCTAGGAATTGACCCTCTCCACCTCCGATCTCCTAATAAACACTGGCACACGGACCCCCAATTTCTTCCTCCTGTAGTCAGCAATTAGCTCTTCGGTTTTGTTTATGTAGAACAAAATGTTGATGTTGTGGCACCACTCAACTAGATTTTCGATTCTCCTTCTATATCCTGATTATTCATAACATTTGATTCAGCCAACAACAGTGGTGTCGTCAGTAAACTCAAATATGGCATTGGAACTGCACTTAGCCTCAGTCATAAGCATTAAACGAGTAGAGCAGTCGGGTAAGCACACAGCCTTTTGGTACACCTGTGCTGATAGAGATTGTAGAGGAAACGTTGCCAATCCAAACTGACTGGGGTTTACAAATGAGGAAATTGAGGATCCAGTTACACAAGGAGGTATCAAGGTCTAGGTCTTGGAGCTTATTGATTAGTTGATCATAATGTCGGGAATTATTTAAATAACATGCCACAGTTAATTGAAAGCCTGAGTAAAAGCGCAAACAAGCACTTGGAGGCCTTGGCTAGGACATTTAGCATGGGACACTGCCACAACTGGTAAAGCTGCTTTCTCACAGCTCCAGTGACCAAAGTTGATTCCTGACTGCATGTCCTGTCTGTATGGAGTTTGTAATCATATGAATTACCTTCAGGCACTCCTGTTTTCTCTCACACCCCAAATACTTGTGGAATGTTCCCTGTAAATTGCTCCTTGTGAGTAGATGAATGGTAGAATCTGGAAAGAGATTGTCAGAATGTGCGAAGAATAAAATAGGATACCTTCAGAATAAGTGTAAATGAGTGCTACATGGCCTGAGGGCCTGTTGCCATGATGTATAGCTCTATGATGCTAGTTGACTCATCTGATCCAAAGGAAGACCAATGTTTCTGATGAGATCCAGAAAAATACTTTTGGTGCACAAGAACAGCTGCAAAATAATATTAAAACCTCTCTGGTTGATCAATTCTAGTTTGAGCTCTACTTCCCACCTGGACTTTTGGACAATGAATCACCATAGAATCCTCCATAGAATAAATCTTCTGTTGTTTTGTTATGGTATGCAGGTAGATTAGGAAAATCAGGATCCTAAGGGGAGATTTCTAGAATGCTTACGGGAGGGCCTTCTAGAGCAGCTCACGGCTGAACTCACTTGGGGATCAGCAGTTCTGGATTCTGTGTTCTGCAAAGAACCAGAATTGATTAGAACACTAAAGGCAAACAATGCTTAGGGTGTTATGATCGTAATATGATACAATTTAGTCTGCAATTTGAGAAGAAGCTAAAATGAGATGTATCAGTAATACAGTGGAGTAAAGGGAATTACACAGCATGAGAAAGGAGGTGGCCAAAATAGATTGGAAAAGAACACTTGCAGAGCAGCAATGGCTGAAATTTCTGGGAGTAATTCAGAAGTTGCAGGACATATACATCATACAGGATATATACATTTAGAAGGTGTGCTCTAAAGACAGGATGATACAACCGTGGATGACAAGAGAGATCAACGCCAACATAAAAGCCAAAGTGAGGCCACATAATAGAGCAAAAATTAGTGGGAAGTTAGTTTTTAAAAGCTTCCCAATCCTCTAACAGATGGCAACTAACAAAGTCACAAGGAAGGAAAAGATGGAATGTGAAGGTAAGCTGGCCAGTAATGTTAAATAGGATCACAAAAGTTTCTTCAGATATATAAAGTGTAAAAGAGAGGCAAAAATAGACATCAGACCACTAAAAAATGATATGCTGGAGAGGCATTAATACCAGTCATGGAAATGATGGACAAAATGAATAAGTATTTTTCATCAGTTTTCACTGTGGAAGACACTAACAGTTGCCGGAGTTCGAGACTGTCAAGGGCAGAGGTGTTTGAAATTCTCAATACTAGGGGGAAGGTTCTTGGAAAACTGAAGGGTCTGAAGATTAGTAAGTTACCAAGACCAGATGATGTACACCCCAATGTTCTGAAAGGAATGGCTGAATAGTGGAGGCATCCGTAATAATCTTTCAAGAATAATTGGATTCTGGCATGGTTCTGAGGAATGGAAAATTGCACCTGTCACTCCACTCTTCAAGAAGGGAGGGGGCAGAAGAAAAGAAATTACAAGCAGTTAGTCTGACCTCAGTGGTTGGGAAGATGTTGGAGTCGATAGTTAAGGATGTTGTTTTATGGGTACTTGGAGGCACATGATAAAATAGGTCAAAGTCAGCATGGTTTCCTTAAGGGAAAATCTTGTCTGACAAATCTGTTGGAATTCGTTCAAGAAATAACAAGAAGGGTAGACAAAAGAAATTCAGCGGATGTTGTGTACTTGGATTTTCAGAAGGCCTTTAACAAGGTGCTACACAAGAGGCTCCATAACAAGTTAAGGCAATAGCATCGATAGAGCATTGGCTGATTGACAGGAGGCAGAGTGGGAATAAAGAGGGTCTCTTCTGTTTGGCTGCTGGTGACTATTGGTGTTCTACAGGAATCTGTGTCAGGACTGCTTCTTTTTACGTTATATTGCAAAGATTTAGAAGTAGGAATTGATGGTGTTGTGGCCAAGCTTGTGGATGATAAAAGATAGGTGAAGGGTCAGGTAGTGTTGAAGAAGCAGGGAGGGTACAGAAGGACTCAGATTAGGAGAAAGGACAAAGAAATTGCGGATGGAATACAGTGTCAGCAAGTGTACGTTCTTACACTTTGGTAGAAGGAATGAAAGCGTAGAAGATTTTCTAAAGGAGGAGAAATTCAAAAATCCAAGGTGCAAAGCATCTTGGGAGTGCTCGTACAGGATTCTCTAAAGCTTAACTTGCAGGTTGAGTCTGTGGTGAGGAAGGCAAATGTGATGTTAGCATTCGTTTCAGGAGAGCTAGAATCTAAAAGCAAGGATGTGATGCTGAGGATTTATAAAGCACCGGTGAGGCCTCACTTGGAGTATTGTGAGCAGTTCTAGGCCCCTTATCAAAGAAAGGATATGCTGACATTGCAGAGATTTTAAAGGAGGTACATGAAAATGATTCTAGGATTGAAAGGCTTGTTATATGAGGAATGTGTAATAGCTCTAGGCCTATATTCACTGGAATTCAGAAGAATGTGGGATGACTTCATTGAAACCTGTTGAATTTTGAAAGACTTTGATAGAGTGGGTGTGGAGAGGATGGTTCCTGTGGCGAAGGAGTCTAAGAATAAAGGATACAGCCCCAGAATAGAGGGGCATCCTTTTAGAATGGAGTTGAGGAGGAAGATTTTTAGACAGAGGGTGGTGAATCTGTAGAATTCATTGCCACAGGCAGTTGTGGAGGCCAAGTCAATGGGTATATTTAAGGCAGAGGTTAATAAATTCTTGATTAGTCAAGGCATAAAGAGATATGTGGAGAAGACAGGAGAATGGGACTGAGAGGGAAAATGGATCAGCCATGATGAAATGGCAGAGCAGACTCAATGGGCCAAACGTCTAATTCTCTTCCCATATCTTATGGTCTTTAAATCTCCGTTCCTTATTCCTGATACTAACGCTGCTTTCAACACAGACTTCCGTAGTGAGCCTGGCTCCTAATGTTTCTGTGTGATGGGAACACTGGGCCTGCATCAAATAGCTTGTTACACTCACAGAACAGCTTTGGTAGATGGTCCCATACTTAGGCTCACCAGCTGTAAAATGTAAAGGTGAAACTGTCCTCATCCCCGACTCTGCATTTCCTGAATATTAGCAGAATCCATCGGTTGGGAAAAATTGTTCAAGGCTCACAAACAGTACAACTCAATGTAGCATGTAGTTAATTGGCATTGGTTCTATTAGATCACTATTATGGTTTGCATATAATCATAGAACAGACATAAAATAGGGATGAATTTGTGTAGGCATCTATATCGTGGACGACTTCTGGCTAAATTCCACATATATAAGGGCCGGTGCTGCTTCCTGTATCTTTCATTCAGTTGTTAGACCAACTGTGCCTCTTGATGGAATTCATATTGTGATTTAGGGAGTTCAGAAGAAATGGACTCCTCTCTTTCCATGGTGGATGGAACAAACGTTTCAAAGATCTGTTTGAAAATACAACAGACCCATTGATGCCTACAATCCTTGGCCTATGACTGGAGGAAATGAAGAAAGAGCATTAAAATTTCACATACTTACATCAGGAAGGCCACGCAAGTGGCACAAGAAAAGCACCACCCACAAACAACTCCCAAGCTGCTCCCGTCAAGCACTTGCTGCGCTGCTGGCAAAAAAAAAGCTGCAATTATACATTGTCCTCATCAGCCACCCGTGAACCCACAAAACCACATCATTCTTGATCCTAAAGGATTACCTAGAAGAGTTTATTTTACCTGTGAATTATGCTAACACCGACAGGCTATCTCTCTAACAACTTGGCCCTTTAACTTTAAGCATACTATTTAACTCTGTGTTTGATTTTAAATATTGCTCCAAGAGATCTATTCTCATGTGTCCCAGAGATTGATTCTGACCATGGTTTCCCTAGCTAGTTGCTATGGTTTGCCCTAAATTGTTCTTTACCTCATAAATTAAAAATTACAGCTCTAGCAATTGATTAATGTGGCCAGCCTTACCACACTGCCCCATTTACCGGTCTTCGAAAATGCTGACAAAACTGGAACACATTCCCATAGAAACACCATTGCAAAATAATGTCAGGTTTAGCCACGTTTTAGAAGGCTAATGAAGAGATTTTACTCCAGCAACAACATAAGCATGGACATATCCAAAAGTTTTTTTTTGAAGGATCTAATTGTAAGTCGAACCATTATTTTTCCTCTGGATTTGACGTCTTTTGATAATCAGACCATAGGGGAGAGGTCAGAAAAGGACAGTTGCATTTAAATGGATGAAGTCAGATAGACATCTTAGTTAGTATGGATGAGTTGGGCCAAATGGCTTGTTTCCATGCTATATGATTCCAAATGAACATGCATAATTGTGTCACCTAATAAAGTCCATCCTGCCTTTGCCTCAACACGAATAACTTCTGCATTCGACTCTGATTGCATCGTGTTTTAAGTGATCTTTTAATGATTTAATTGGATCCCCACAGCATGCTCAGAAATGAACTTTGTGATGTTTTATGTGTGAGGCTCACAAAACCACCTTTACAGTCCAGCAAAAAAAGCAACTCTGGTGAAGGAACCCAGCAAGTCAAGCAGCATCTGTCAGGAACTGCCAACATTTTTGTTCCAAACCCTGCATCAGGACTGATCATTTGAGCAGTCTGACCACCTTTTGTGTTTAATTATACCTTGAATTAATTATAGTTCTGCTTGCAAAGATACCTGTGTTACCAGGTCCACCGAATTATTATGAAGGGACTTCGACATTCACAAATGTGCCTGTAGGTTGTACAATATTCTACTATATTGTTGTTTGGTAAAGCAAATAAACGAGGCAAAATATCTAAGCAAGCATCCTTTATTGATGGAAAACAACAGCCAAGCAATGTATCGTAAGTTACTTTACATGTGCATGCAGTTCTTAAAGGTCATACACACCCAATACAATACTTTCCTTTTAAAAATAGCAACATACTCAAAACAACAATAATTATCTATACCTGTTATATTATTCTAGAAATTAATTATTCACATACAATATTAAATCATGCTAGTAACTTTTTTTTATACACCATAAGACCATAAGATCCAAGACAATAATCAGGCCATTTGGCCCATCAATCTGCTCTGCCATTCCATCATGGCTGAATTTTTATCCCTCTCAACCCCATGCTCCTACTTTCTCCCCAGCACCTTTGATGCCTATTTAATCAAGAATCCACCTTAAATATACCCAATGGCTTAGCCTGCACAGTTGTCTGCTGCAAAAAATGTGACAGATTCACCACTCCCAGACTAAAGAAATTTTGCCTTATCTCTGTTTTAAATGGATGAACCTCAATTCTGAGGCTGTACCCGATGGTCTAAGACTCCCCAGCTATAGAAAGCATCCTCTCCACATCCACTCTATCCAGAACTTTCAATATTCGATAGGCTTCTGTGAGTCTCCCCTCATTCTTCTAAACTCCATCAAGTGCGGTCCCAGCACCAATAAACACTCTTCATATGTTATCTCTTTCATTCCATGAGTCATTCTCGTAGATGTCCTCAGGACTTTCCCCAATGCCAGCACATTCTTTCACAGATCAGGTGTCCGAAACTGCTCACAATACACCGAGTGCAAATCGGCCATTGCTTTCTAAAGCCACAATGTTGTATCCTTGCTTTTGTATTCTTGCCTTCTCCAAATGAATGCTACCATTGCAATTACCTTTCTTAATATCAACTCAACATACAAGTTAACCTTCAGTGAATCCTGCATAAGAACTCCCAAGTCCATCTGTCCCTCTGATCTTTGGATTTTCTGCCCACCTACAAAATAGTCTACATCTTTATTCCATCCTCCAAAGAGCTTGACCATGACCATGCATTTCCTTGCACAACAGTAAACTTTAATGTGAAATTATGTAGTTCCACTGAATTCCACAAAGTTTGGAATCCCTTTTTAAAGAGATACATCATGGTAACACGACCTTCCAATCCAAAAAGCCTGCCCAGTTACACCTATGTGCCCATTTACCCTACCAACCAGGACATCTTTATAATGTGGAAGGAAACCAGAACACCCAAAAAGAAACTCATGTGGTCATGGAGAGGATGTACAAACTCCTTACAGACAGAACCCGGGCTTCTGGTACTGGTGTTGGTTCTAACTGATACACTATTCTACCCAGCAACCAAAGCCCTGATTTTACTCCTCTTGCAAAATTGTGTTTACAGTTTGTTTATTTCATCTTAAAGCCAAAGCTGTGCTCTTCTCTCCAGGTGGGCTCTCCTCAGGCTCCATCTCCTCTTGCGCTGGTGGATTGATCACCATGCTCACCTTATGGAGACAACAGCCTGCCTTCCACATTCCCCTTCCCAGTCACATCTTCCCTTGATTTCCCAAACAGCTGCACAAGTTTTAATCCTCTGTGCTTGTACTACTAGACTTTTAGAAAATATCCTAACTGGCTGCAACAGAGAACCATGGACTTCAGCCGTACCTTGAACCTATGTGACCTGTGGATTCTTGGGCTGGGTCAGTGCACTAAGTGCTTTTGGGGTTCTAAATCTAATCAGTGAGGAGTGCAGGAAAGTCCGTGCAGGATGCATTGAAAAGATCCTCAATTCAAGCAACTCAATGCAATCAGTGTCTATACTTGGAAGTCAGTGCCGCTGGCCCATCTATAGGCAGCTGGACCTAACTGGAATACTAACATGACCAAGTAGCTACCTTTCTGAGGAACATGCATGCCCTTGAAAGTGCTCCATCTGGTGGCAACAGGCTCATCATAATGTTTTCAGGTGGGATGGAGGCTGTCATTGCGGAAATGTCATCCCGAATGCCTAGATCCATCGATCCATCCCTCTCTCTCCCCTTCTCCCCCCATCTCCCTCTGTGAATCCCCCTGATTCTACATCACTTCCTCTTGTCCAAAATGAAACAGAAAATACCATCCTAACCAGATCATAAACATCACAACATTTGCAGATGCTGGAAATCCAGAGTAACACACACAAAATACTGAAGAACTCAGCAAGTCAGGCAGCACCTATGGAGAGGAATAAACAGTTTTCATTTGAATTGAATTGAAGTGATTTTATTACTTATATCCTTCAACTACATCAGAAGTAAAAATGTTTGTGTTACATCTCTATTCAAATATGCATTGTGCAATTATAGTAATTTATAATAAAGATTATGTACAACAGGATAGTCAATATAACATAGAAATACAGTAGCGTCAGCATGAATTAAGCAGGCTGGTGGCCTGGTGGAAGAAGCAGCCCCGGACCTTTTGGTCCTGGCTTTTATGCTGTGGTACCGTTTCCTGGATGGTAGCATCTGGAGCAGGTTGTGGTTGGGGTGATTCGGATCTCCAATGATCCTTCAGGACCTTTTTACACTCCTGTCTTTGTAAATGTCCTGAATAGTGGGAAGTTCACATCAACAGTTGTACAGGACTGTCTGCACCACTTTTGGCAGAGTCCTCTAAATAAGAGAGGTACAGTTCCCAACTAGGCAGTGATGCAGCCAGTCAGGATGCTCCCAATCATACCACTATAGAAAGTACTTAGAATTTGGGGAGGCCAGACTAAACTTCTTCAACCATCTAAGGTGAAAGAGATGCTGTTGTGACTTTTTCACCACACAGCTGGTATGTACAGACCATGTGAGATCCTCAGTGATGTTTATGCTGAGGAACTTAAGGCTGTTCGCCCTCTCAACCCCAGATACATTGATGTCTATAGGCGTCAGCCTGTCTCCATTCCTCCTGTACTCCACAACCAGTTCCTTTGTTATTGTGACGTTGAGGGAGAGGTTGTGTAACCCCCTGGGTCGCCTCAGGCTCGCTCAGCTCATTCTCATCTCGGGGGAGCAGCCTTCGGCCCCGCCAAACTGGGTAATCATCTTGTGTGAATGCTGTGTGATGTCCCCACCTCGCCAAATAACAGACAGTACATTGTATGTGATTAAATGATTACAATTTATAAAGATTACTAGAACTAATTGATTAATAATGATACAGTATATATGAAGAAAAAAAAATAAAGAAAAGGTGCCAAACTTATCAAAGTCCAAACCACTTCGTGCACAACCGTTGGAGCTCAATTACTGAAGTCTTCTGGCTACCATTCGATCCCCTCCGAACTCCTCGACTCACAGCTCAGGACCACCCAAAGTGGTCAACCAAGCACATCTATCTTCGTCTCCTCTCCTCGGGGTACCTCCTGGCCTCGGAACACCATTTGGGGTCCGTTCCTCACCCAGTTTACAGCATCACGTCCTCTCTCTCTCACTCCTTCGCACCGATCTCCCCAAAAGCCCGCCAACAATAGCTTACAGACTCAGAAGAAAGAACAACATTAATCCCAATTGGTTAACAAAGGAATACAATTCTCGTTATCAGTAAATTTTAACCCAAACAAGCTTTCAGCACTCTCTCGCAACAAAGAAGCATTCCTGCTTTTAACAAAACAAAGAAGCTATTTTGATTGACATACGCAATAACAAAGAAAAAGAAGAAACCCCCTTTACGGTTGTTTTCTTATGTCAGGGAGATGACTTCCTCTCTGTAGGCTGCCTCATTATTATTTGAGATTAGGTCATTCAGGCTGAGACCCTTCATCTAGCCCTCAACTTGAAATGTCGACTGTTTTTTCCGCTGCATAGATGCTCTCTGACTTGTTGAGCTTCTCCAGCATTTTGTGTGTGTTATCCTATCCAGATGTTACCTTTTTAAGGGATCTGTGCATGCATTGTTTGCTGCCCAAGGATACTTTAGACATCAGAACATCTTGAAGGGGCACTCAGTCAGTGGTCTTCCACAATGATTATCACAGGGCCTTTCCACTCACATGACATATTCCTGGCACACATCCACTATATACTGTTATTTTTGGTGCTGATATTAACAGATGCATGACTTATTGACGTGAAAGAAGACCATAATCATCTTCGCCCTGAGAGAAACTAGCTTACCCTCATTTTTTCCACACCTGTTATTCTACACACTTCCTTCAATGCTAGAACTAGAATGTCAAAAAACAATGCCTGATTTTTTTCATGTTCAATTCTGCATGCCAGAGGACCTTATGGTACTCTGGAATGATTGTAAGTTCCGCAATTTAGCTGGTGTCTTTAACCAGTGGTAACGTTGTCAGTCATCATTTGATGTTTCTGGTTTGACCTTCCAAACCTCAAATTAGAGAACGTTTCTGAAAATGCACAATCAAAATGTCCTTTCAAAGGTTCTCTGTGAAAGACACTGTATGTGTTTCACATTGCGAATAAACTCAGTATTAGTTTGAACAACTCTTGCTATAGATGTCCTTCCATGCATAGACATGTTACACGTTCTCTACCCTCACTGGGATCTCAACATCACCATTTGCTTTCAGTAACATTTCTGATAATCCCTTGTAAAACACCTTCTCTTAATTTTCCAACTCTGCAGGAGAGCATGCATGTTCGCATTGATGATGAGGATGCTGTGTTGCTGCTTCTTCAGTAGCAAAATTCCATCTTCATCATCAATACAACGTTCTTGTAAACTGCTGTTTGATAAAGTGGAGAAACAAGGACACAGACTCTAAATAAGTATCCTTTATTATAGGTAAACATGCCTGATGCACCATCAATAACTCTCGGAGACAGGAGGCAAACGATAGGCTTTTATTAGCGGCAAAATGGAGCACAGCATCTTGGAGACTGAGGGGGGAGCAGTGCTTCCAGTCGCCTTTATACAGGTCTGTGGGAGGAGCCACAGGAGCAGTCAGCAGATGGGCATGTCCGGACAGGTATACATAGTTTACCAAAATGCCCTCACTAACTTATGAGACTGTTGCAACAATACATTAACTATCAAACTACATGATGCAAATAGTTTTTTCGTACATGCATATAGAAATGCTCCAACAATATTCATTTCATGAAGCCTGTTAAAAATAATCCATGTTTTAACGCATGAGATGCATGCATCTTAAACATAGTAATGAAACTAATAGAAGCTAACCTTTTATCACAGTTGCATTCCTTTCAAATTAGCCCTGTACCTCATTGTTCATTGCCGCTTGCTGCTCAGTGCATTCTTCTTCTGGAATCTTGAATCCCAGAACCTCAAAGTGGCTCTGTGCAAAGTAGGAACTCTTTCAGTACAGGCACTGGTTACACTCTGGGCTTTGACAACTGGCCAAACTTTTCAAAGAGGCTCAGAGGTTGTAAAGCTGTCAATATGTGATAGAAGCCATTTATTTCTTCAGGATGTATAGTATTTTATTGTACTTCGGATATGATGAAAGTAAATATATTATTCAAAAACTATTAACATTTCTTTGGCATTTAGATAATAACAGATTTACAGGACCTCACAATTTACCTTTTGACATTCTATTTCTAATTTTGAAGGAAGTGTGCAGAATACTTGGTATGGAAAGAATGAGGGTAAACTAGTTGTAATCAGGATGAAGATATTCAAAATAATTTCCTCACAGAATCATTAAAATGAGCCAAAATAAATAGGTAATAAATAGATAAATATGTAAGTACATAGATAATAGATAAACAAACAAAGTAGCTGCATACCTTTCTTCTGGCAATCAGTGATTCTCATTGATTTGTGTAGAATTAACAAGTAGACAAAAGAGACTGCAGATGCTGGAACCTGGAATAACAAACCATATGCTGGAGGAACTCAATAACCAACCAAAGTTTAAAGTTCAAAGTTCCAAATAAATTTATTACCGAAGTACATATATGTCACTATATACTATCCTGACATTCGTTTTCTTGACATTTTCCTGACATTTACAGTAGAAAAAAATACAATAAAAAAACCCGAAAAACTACAACGACTGATAAAGCAGCCAATGGGCAAAAGAAGACAAAACTATGCAAATGCAATGAAAATAATAATAAATAAACAAACAGATACATAAATAAATAATGCTGAGGACATGAGTTGCAGAGTCCTTGAAAATAAGTCCATAAGTTGTGTTTGGTGATCTCTTTGGTGATCAGTTCAGTATTGAGTGAAGTTTTCTGTACTGATTCAAGAGCCAAATGGTTAAAGGATAATAACAGTTGCTGAACCTGGGAATGTAGGAACTAAAGGTCCTGGACTACTTTCAGAAAGGCTACAGCAAGAAGAGAACATAGACTAGATGATGGAGGTCCTCGATGATGGAAGCTTTACTCCTAGACATGCTCAGTGGTGGGGATTACTTTTCCTCTGATGGTTAGGAATGTATCCACTACTTTTTGTAGGTTTTTTCATGCCTGGTCATTGGTATTTCCATACCAGGCCATAATGCAACCAGTTTCAATACTCTCCATTATGCATCTATAAAGGAATGTCAAAGTTTTAGATGACATGCCAAATCTGTGCAAACTTCTAAGAAAATAGAGGTGCTACCATGCGGGCTATGAAATGACACAAAGATGCTGTCCTAGGAAAATCATTCTGATATATTAATGCCAAAGAATTGAAAGTTTCAGACCCTCTCCGCACCTGAACTCCTGACGGGTACTGGCACAAGATTTATCAATATCTGTGGAAGGAAAGGCGCTCTTGATGATCCTGGTTAAAATCTGCACTGGTGAGTCTAGACTCAGATTGAGATTCAGGTGTTGTTCAGCCCAAATATGAGAAAAATATGATCTAAGGTACTTTGATCATGGAATGATTGTTGCTGCCAGATAGGGTGGTTTCAATATCTCAGAAACTGCAGATATCCTGACAACTGTCGCTACAGTTTTTTACAGTAAGTGCTGTGAAAAATAAATAAAAAATCCAGTGAGCGGCAGTTCTGTGAGCACAATGCCATTTTAATAAGAGGGGTCAGAGGAGGATGGCCAGTCTTGTTCAAGCTGACAAGAAAGTGACAGTAACTCAAATGACCATGCATTACTACAGTGGGGTGTTGAAGAGCATCTCTGAATGCACAACATGTTGAACCTTGAAGTGGATGAGCTACAGCAGCAGAAGATCACGAACACCTTATAAAGTGGCGTCTGAGTGTATATTTATCTGCTTCTCGAATATATTAAGACTTTGCCTACATTCAAAGGGAATTTTACATTGATTTATTTTTATTTATTTAGAAACATAGTACAGAAAAGGCCCTTCTAGTCCCTTGAGCTGCTCCACGAACCATCAACACATTTGGGCAAAGAGTAGTTGTAGATGGGTCATATTCTCCATGGCGGTCGGTGACCAGTGGTGTGCCTTAGGGATCTGTTCTGGGACCCCTACTCTTCGTGATTTTTACACATGACCTGGATGAGGAAGTGGAGGGATTGGTTAGTAAATTTGCTGATGACAAAAAGGTTGGGGGTGTTGTGGATAGCGTGGAGGGATGTCAGAGATTACAGTGGGACACTAATAGAATGAAAAACTGGGCTGAGGAGTGGCAGATTGTAATCACACAGAATGATTATGACATAGTGCAATTACAGAATATAACTTGCTTTACCTAGCATGCTACTTTGGCACTGGAAACGTGACAACATTACGGGCTGACCCCCATAACATCCTTGGACTGTGCAGTCTGTAGAGTCAAACGATTCATTTCACTGCATGTTTCAAAGTTTGGATTTTTCAATGTAACTGGGACAAGCAAAGTGAATCTTTATCTTTATTTTATTGCACAGGTATTGCTCATCAAGTATAACTGCCATTATGTCTATTGAGCAAGAGCACAACATATTACATATAAAATGCTAGATGTAACTCTGATCCAAGTTTAATTAAATGAAAAAGTTAATGGAATTTCATAGAAATATTACAAAATGCCATGTTAGACTTGTTGACTGGATGCTGTAGAATACCTCAGCTGATATTTTCATTTCACCAGGAGAAATGTGTACAATTGAATTCCTCTCTCATCAGATAGTTCTTTTGTTCCTTTAACAAAGCCCATCCAGCTGAAATTGAAATTATCAAGAACATTTATTTAAAAAAACTAGCCCCCTCAATCCCATTGTAAAGTAAATGTTCTTTACTTTTTCTTTTCCTTTTAAACATCCCTTCTCAAATTGTTGATTTTCTCTCTCTCTGTTTTTGCTGTCACCTAAACGTGAACTCATTAGATTGTTATATAAGTGAGAATTAATCAGATTGGACATTCTGACCAAAGCTTCTTCTGATTGACTTTGGGAGCATGCCAAATTATCAGCCTTTGGTGCCTGAAGGAGGAGTCACAATAATTAGATTCAATGTCGGCAATATGAATTTGTTCCCCTTACCTCCGCAATAATATTTTAGCTACCCTTCAAATGTCAATAACTTCTTTAATAATGCAGTATATTTTGGTCCCTGGCTTACATAAATTTGTATTTCAAATTGCAGATTGCTGGGCTTTTAGCCAAGTTCACCCAGAGGAGACATAAACACAATGGCATTAATCCCGAATGTTTTTTTAATAGAGAAAATGAAGGAAAAAACAATTGAAATATGGTTTGTTTGAAGCCCTGAGCATTTTCTCAATGCTACTTATATGTTATTGACAGTTTATTAGTAATTCAGTACATTAAGTTCCAACTCCCCAAACATATAAGTGCTGTAATACTGAAATGCTTAGAACAGACATAGAAGTTTTTATAATTTATCACTCTGAGGAGAAAGTAGTCCAAAAAATCCATTGGCCGCCAAAACAGGTTAATCGGTTACAGAGTGCTGCCACAAGGACAGCATGGACCAGTGACTTGAGCCTCATCTTAACCCGAAGCCACCCAATTTTCCATTGCGCATCGTGTGAGCCTAAATAGTGCAGTGGGAAATGGGTTTTGTCAGGTCTCTGTATCACTGAATTTACAAGGCTCTGGGCATCATCTACTATCAAAATCAAGGACAGAGTTTGGTTAGGGACTGCAGGGTTAGAGACAGGAGAAGAATCAGGGACTGAGATCTGAATACAGAGCAGCAGGGAATGGCATTTGAGGGGAATAGATGGATAAATCAGAGGCTGAGACAGGTAATTGTTGTTGTGTCAGAGAGTCACAGGCCTATATTCAGCACTCAAAAGAAGTTGTCAGACAAGCAGAGCATGTGGTAAACCCACTATCTCGATTAGTACTTAATACCTTAAGATATAGGAGCAGAATTAGGCCAAATGTCCCATCAAGTCTGCTCCACCATTTCATCGTGGCTGATCCATTTTCCTCTCCGCTCCAATCTCCTGCCTTCTTCCTGTATCTCTCCATGCCTGAATCATTTAAGATCTATCAACCTCAGCCTTAAACATACATAAAGACTTGGCTCCCATGGCTGCCTGTGGCAAAGAATTCCACAGATACACCACTCTGAGGGTAAAGAAATTCCTCCTCGTTTCCTTTCTAAAAATATGCCCCTTTATTCTGAGGCTATATCCTCTGGTCAGGCTCACCACAATAGCAAACATCCTTTCTGCATCCACTCTATCAAGGCCTTTCACCATTCATTGGGTTTCAATGAGGGGACCCCTCATTCTTCTGAAATCTAATGAATACTGGTCCGGAGCCATCAGATGCTCTTCACATGACAAGCCATTCAATCCTGGAATCACACTTACGAACCTCCTTTGAAGCTTCTCCAGTTTCAGCACATCGTTCTGAAGATAAGGAGCCTGAAACTGCACACAATACTCAAAGTGAGGTATCTCCAGTGCTTTATGAAGTCTCAACATGGTATCCTTGCTTTTATATTCTAGACATCTTGAAATGAATGCTAACATTACCTTTGCCTTTCTCACCACAGATTCAACCTGCAAATTAACCTTTAGGGAAACTTGCACAAGGACTTCCAAGTCCAGGATTCCCTAAAGGCTAATTTGCAAGAGGTAGACTACCTGGTGTGTACATAGTCTTATGAGGATTCACATGTGTGTATGTGTGGATCTGGGTATCACTGGGTAGCATTCATTGTGTAGACATGATCTTGCTGGTAACATGTGTATGTACACTTCTGCATCTGCATGTGTGCCTATGAATTTATATATCTGTATATGTGTGTGTCTCTTTCTCTCTCTCTCTCTCAGTTTGGATGTGTCAGTGATTGGTTTTGAGCTTCAGTTTGGATGATCAGGGTCTGGTTCTCAGAAGACCGATAAGGGGAGGGAGATGGGCTGAAGTTTGTAAGCTTGGTGAGGGGGATATTGGAATGTGCTGTGGGGTGTGAGGTTGGTAAATGTATTAAAGGGATCTTTATGAACTGGGTTCATTTTTTTTCTTTTACTTATTCAGTTTTGAAATCAGGGAACTGTTGTTAAGGCTCATCTTTAACTGCTCTTTGAAGAGATTAGATACCTTATTGAACAGGTGCAGTCCCTCTGTTTGACAGAACGTTTTGAAATCTGTACCCTGTGTCAATAATATATATCCAAATCAGTCGAGTGTGCAAGTTGGAGAGGAAATACAAGATCATGGAGTTCCCATTTGCCTGAAGCTCTTGTCCTTCTGTGTGGTAGAGGCTGTGGGTTTGGGAAGTACTATGGCAGTGGCCTCAGTGAATAACATAGAAAACGTAGAAACGTAGATAACTTACAGCACAATACAGGCCCATCATCCCACAAAGCTGTGCTGAACATATCTTTATCTTAGAAATTACCTAGGGTTACCCATAGCCTTCTATTTTTCTAAGCTCCATGTACCTGTCCAGGAGTCTTTTAAAAGATCCTATTGCATTTGCCTCCACCACCGTCCCCTGCAGCTCAAGTAATTTCTTTGAATGGTACACACTGAAAACACAGCATACATGCTGCTGAGAGAAAGGATTAATATTTAGGTTTGTAAACCTGTTTCCAATCAAACAATTTATTTTTTGTTGATTTTGCTGAGCTTCTTGACAATGATTTAGCCCTGTGAAGAATATACCTTTGCATTCTTTATTTACGTCTTGCAGATATGGGAAAGGCGTTGGGGTGTTAAGACACTGATCACTTGCTTCAGGACACTGTGCTTAGGATGCCTGGCCCAGATGTGATTTGTACCTGTGCGCTCAGAGTCACCTCTGAAAAATGAAGGAAGTGTTTTGTAAAACAATCTCCCTGACTCTACTTGGTTCCCCTGTGGGGAACTTCATAGCATGAATAGTGAATGTAGTAAGCTGGAAGTATGGCGGAATTTCCAGGTCTTTTTATGTTATTTTTCCCTCCTTCCCTCCCTTTGCCATGTTGGACATCAGTGGCATTGGCAGCTATTATTGTGCACATGTGTATTTGTATGTGGCATGTGTGTGCAAAGGTGTGCACATGTATGGGTGCTACTTACACTGTTCCAGAGAGGTTTAATGAAGCTCAAAGAACAACATCTCATCTTCTGTTGAAGGCATGTTGCACTCCAGTGCTCAATACTGAATTCAACAATTTCAGATGACAAGCCACCCCAGTTTGTACCATAACTGGCTGTACTGACAGAAGACCTTTAATCTATATCATTAGCTTGCTGGAGTTACTAAAGTCAATCCAGTCTCTACTGGAGCCATGCCAGAAGATGGGCTTGGTCTTCAATTTAATACTTGAGCATACATTTATATTTATCAGATTTGGATGAAATATTTAGCATTCTTGAAGGAATGAACAGATGTTCATATGGAGCAGGACAAGTTTCTAGAAGAGGGAGGGAGAAGATGAAGGGCTTATCTTTCATCTGTAGGCAGCCATATCCACCAGAGAGATGATGAGGGTCAGAGATGGAAAACCATGGAGGTAGCTCTTTTCCATACGTGCCTTTCTTGAAAGCTCCTTAGTCAGGATGAGTTCTGGGAAGGCTGCCAGTACTTGCTCCAGGCACAATACAACTCTCTTTTAAGAGAAGTAAACAGGCTGTAAATGGTGCTAAACACTGACAAAATTAGGACATCATGTTGGGTTGATAAGGCAACAAAGAGTTCACTGGCTAGAGTTGTCAATCATTTAAATGAGTGTGCATTATGAAATTGGCCCAAAGCCTGAATCAATGGGAATTACACATAGTAATCTCTGTGGTCATTTCTGGTGGATAGGTAATTTAGTCCAAAGTGTTTATGGTTGGTTGATAGGCAGCTTATCATGTAGATTGTACAGTGTAAAACTCTAGCTGACATTAACAGTTTTGCACAGATCAGTTGCTCCCAAATATGAGTGGACTAGAAAGTCCCCCACACTGGAGAAATCTGAATGGGAATAGGGTTCAAGGCAAACTTCTAGATCAGGAGCAGGAAAAACAGGAGGGTTTGGCAAGATGGCTGTGTCATTGTTTACTATACTTGGGATGTACTTTTTCCAATCTTATCACCTGATGCACCGTCAATAACTCTCTGAGACGTGAGGCGAGATATAATCTTTTATTGGCTGGAAGAAAGAACAAGCAGCAATTGACCACCACACTGCATCCTGAAGACTGAGGCTGGGGCGGTGTCTCCAAACGCCTTTATACCTGGGTCCGTGGGAGGAGCCACGGTCAGTGGGAGGAGCCACAGGAGCAATCAGCGGTTGTGGGGGGGGGGGGGCATGTCCAGACAGGTATATGTAGTTCACCGCATCACCAAACTCTGACAATTCCTGGAGCTGTTACAACAACCCCTGACTAGAGCAATGACCATGCTACCTGTGCCTGTTAGTGTAGCTATGAAGATTTTCCTATCCACGTTGTTGTGGGAAGTACCTTGGCATTTGAAGAAGGAATCTCCAGGCATTATGAGAAAATTGGGAAATGTTCAGCTCTGTTATGCAAATTGTTATCATTTGTGCTATGTCTAAGAATTATACAAATGGAGAAAGGGGATGATGGGGAATATAAATTATTAGTTGTGGTATATTAATGGTCACTTAGAAGAAATTGGTACTACTTGGCGTCAGGGAAGTGTTTAGATTTCAAGGCATATCTGTCTAGAGCAGAGATAATGGAATGAAGGCTGCAGTGCAGGTTAAGTACAGGAGAACAGATCACGAGATAAACAAAGTCATAACAACAAATTGATGGAAGTTTTTGGGGTCAGTAGGGTATTCTGAGCTCTCACTCAATGTGTTTCTGAGCGTACACTGCAACAGGGCAAAATAAACAAAATTGTTTGAAAAATTGACAACTGCTGCATGTGATCTTCTTCATATGCTGTGGAGATCAGAGCCCCATTTCAGAGCATCACTAATCCCTACATGAAAGCCAGATTCGGGCTGTAGGTTTATCGCACAAATCTATCCATGAACACCCCTCAAATTTCTGTTCACTGCTGAATGAGAAAAGTTACAGGGGATTACCAGCCAAGGAGATGCCCTGTAGATACTTAATGTTCACTCTTTGTCTATTTTATGTGTAAATAACAGCCAAGGAGAGAATGCCATTTCCTCATTCTAGTTCTGGAGCAGCATGCTGAATGATAAGGAGGGTTTAGACAGTCCCGGAAATGTAGGATGTACATATACACACACATTCCTTTGTCTGACATGAACTGATGTCTTTCCTTCAATATACAGAGATGTTTGGCATAGGCTCACTATGCAGCATCCTGGCAGTGGTCATGCTGCATTCATTCCCTGCCTCACCGGTACTTCAGCTATAGGATCCCCTCACAATGAGTCTCCTCACTCCTATGTAAGATCTATTGGTACACAGCGAGTAAGGACGAGAAAGTAAAGCAGACTGTAAAGCAGATAGAATCCTTCATCTGGGCAGGACATGGACAAATCATTAATGAGAAAAGCTAATAAATTCAACCACAATGCCCATTCTCAACATTCCTCTCCAGATCCCTGATTGTCCTCTTCTCTACAATGCAAAAATAAAAGCTTATGCAAGATCTACATTTTTATTTTAAGTAAAGCTATAAGTTATACAATAATTAGTCTGGTGTATTCACTTGGTGCTTTTTATATGTGGATTTGCCTGTCCTTGTTCTCCAGTATAGTTCCTGCCAGGTGTTTATAGCAGAACTGACCTTCATTGGAGGGGTCCACAGATGGATATGGAGAACAAATCCAAGTATCATGCCTAGAAAGATTTGTGGAAAATGGCTGAAAGTAAGTACTGGCAACTGCTGCTAACAAAATGTTTTTTTAAACTTGTTCATACTAGGCTTCCCAGTTCTCTGATCTAGACCTCTGTGAACACACCTTAAAAACTTCCACCTCTATTCTGTGATTTATATTACATCCAGTGATGTCATTTGTGCTGTGGCTGTGAAATCAAATGCGGTTATCTTCACTTTTACTGCATTTTGGTGCATGACAGATAGCAGTTCTCAGGTACATGAAAGAGGAAAGGGACACTTGAATGGGTTTGATGTAGTTAAGGAAGAAATCATTTTTTAAAATCAGTAGAGCTAAAAATCTGAAATAAAACAGAAAATGCCTGGAATCATATGGAAAGAGGAACTGTCAATAATACAAGTTTATAAAATAAGAGGCATTCATAAGGTAGAGACCTATATATGAAGGCAGAAGATTCAAATACTAGAGAAGATGCATTCAATGTGAGCAAAGGAAAAGTTAAAGAAAATCTGTGGGTAAGTACAAGCATATTACACATGGAGTGGTAAATACCTGAAGTATTTGGGTTGTAATAGAAGCAGAAATGAGGCATTTAGACAGGCACATGGAATGGACAGATATGGATCACAGGCAGAAAAAGACTTATTTTAAACTGGCATCATGTTCAGCATGGGAATCGTGGGCCAGACAGTCTGTTCCTGTGCTGTACTATTCCATGTTCTTATGTTCTGGATCTGTGACCCTCTATCAGAACTGAGAGAGTAATGCGCTTGCTTCCTTTATCAGCACCTTATCAGTCAAATTAAACTGTGGAGTGAGGGAATGGTGGGGATAATGAAATAATGATGAGGGAAACAGTTATCATGGCCTTCACTAATTTCAGTCCTGCAAAAATCATGGGTACATCAATTTTTACAAAGCTCTTCCAGAGCTTCACTTACCCAATTATTTGATGTAATTTTTTTCCTATTTAACAGAGGTGCATTAGTGAGTGTCCTACAGTCTGTGTACATGTTGTGGCTTCTGGTGATGTATACAAGCATATAGGTAAGGTGTGAACATTGCAGGATGAAACATAAAAATATTTGGTGAGGGTCCTGTCTGATAGAAATTTTTGGTAAATAAACGAGTGTTATGAAACAAATTAAACTTTGGCAGAAGCTAGCTATGCATTTGACAGGATATGATATTTTAAAAAAGAATTCTCTGACCTTGCCACTCATGAGAGATCATTAAGCTTCCTTGACTACTGGTTAAATGTCCTTGGAGTCACTGGCTCAGTAATGATCTCAATGTCTATCATTTTCCGTTTCCTTCTGGGCCTCTATCTGGACAACATGGAGACTTCAAGGCATATTGCTTCCTTTTCACCCCCTTCACAAAGATTTGTAGTAAAATCTCCTAAAACTTTGTTGCTCCTATTTTGCTGTGGTCAAGTATTACTGATTTTAGTGATTGCTACGCAACACTGATACAGGTCAGAAACTGTGATAAATCTTCAGGTGTAGGCTAACATTAAACAAAGCTGCACAGCTTTAGCTAGTGCTGGCTGTTGTTCATTTTCATACCTTGTGGCACATCAGGCAGCATTTTTTTTCCATCTCCTCAGTACTTGTCTGTATTTTTTTTTACGAGGCCGAGCTGCTAGCTCAACATTCAACCCAGAACAGATGGAAAGCATGCAAGGAGCTGGCCGGATTTTCACCTCCAAGTCTGGTGTGGATGCCATTACGCCACTGGCTGGCCTAGTTAATCCTAGGGGCTAACAATATTGTTCTTTCTATTGATGCACGCAGCCTAAGAAAAAGCGTAATGCAAACAACTGTGTACTAGCAATATATTAACATACAGGGAGCACAAAATTTGCATTTCTCTGCAATCAGTCAAAAAGCCAGGATAATCATATTTCAAAACCCTGCGTCCATTTTGGATTGGTACTTTACAGTTCAGATGGAGCTCTAACACCACGTGGTGAACGATATTTTTTATGCTACCAAGTCAATGTAAAAAGTTAAGCAGTAATTGAGAAAAATCTGTCGCATTTTCAAGAGTGAAATTAGTTTTGGAAAACGAACAGTCAGCATTGAATCAAGTAAACTTTATGTCTTATCTGGGTTAAATTCGAATATATTTGCATGTAGAAGTTAGAAAATTATCAGTTTTTTTTTTAAAATCGGCTTTGGGCAATATTGACCAAGACATCAGGAAGAAAGCTTTTGCTTTTCTTTGAATAGAAATTTGGAGACATCTCTACTAGGTCTGAATTTTGCACATCATCGTAAAGGCTTTTGCAGATTGCAGAATTTCCTCAGTATTGTAATGAATCAACAGCCTAATATATGTGGTCATCACTGGAGTAAGACTCCAGAGTGGCTCGAATGCAAATAGCTTTAATGCTTCTGATTATGCTTCAAAAATTATTTTGTATTCAAGCTCTCAACTAGTGAGAGCAATTTCCACATATCCTAACATTTGAAATTAATTTTAAGGTCTCTGGTGTGTTATAAAGTGAAACAAAACTATAAAGTAAAAAAGCAAAGAGCAAGCAAAATTAAAAAGATGCAGTTGATTCTAAAGAGCATTGCACATCTTTAGAAAATTATTATTAATTTGCTTAGAAGATACTTAGAATATATCGACAGGCTTAAAGTGGTTTCAGGAGATTTCCAGATCATCTGTCATGAAATCTCACTAAACAGATATTCTTATAGGTTTAATTTTTTTTTTATGTTAACCAGGCCTAAATTTGGCGATATATGATTTCTTTTGTTGCATCATACAGTCTGCTTAAGAGGTTCTGGACTATCAGCACCTAGGGCACCCAGGACAATGGAATCAAATATCCCATTCTCCTCCAAGGAAATTTATTCCTGAATGGCAAGCCTGCAGCATTCCATCAGAGTTTAATGCCAAGATGTGTTTTACAAGGAATAATGGCTGACATCAATTCATCTCATTATACATGCAGAGCATCAGATTTGTGATCTGTTATTTTTTCTTTGTTCAGGAAGTGTGGCAGATGGAACTTCATGCAGGTAAGTGTGAGGTCAGATTTGTGATCTGTAAGTTTTTCTTTGTTCAGGAAGTGTGGCAGATGGAACTTCATGCAGGTAAGTGTGAGGTCAGATTTGTGATCTGTAAGTTTTTCTTTGTTCAGGAAGTGTGGCAGATGGAACTTCATGCAGATAAGTGTGAGGTGTTGCACACTGGAGGACAGACCAGGGCAGGACTTACACAGGATACTGAGGAAGGTGTTAGAACAGAGGGATCTGAGAAGACATATCCATAATTCCTTAAAAGTGGTGTCACTGATTGATAGGGTTGTAAAGAAGGCTTTTGACACATTGGCCTTCATAAATCATAGTACGGAGTATAGGAGTTCAGATGTTACAGATTTTATAAGACATTGGTGAGGCCTAATTTGGAGTATTGTGTACAGTCCTAGTCATCTACTGACAGGAAAGGTGTCAATAAGATTGAAAAAGAGCTGTGAAAATTTCCAAGAATGTTGCTGGGACTTGAGGACCCGAGTTATAGGAAAAGGTTGATTAGGTTGGAAATTTATTCCCTGGAGAGTATGTAAATGAGGGGAGATTTGATTGAGGTATCCTAAATTATGAGGTGTATAGATAGGATAAATCAAGCAGGCTCGTTCCACTGTACTTGGCTGAGACTAAAGCTAAAGGTCATAGTTAAGAGCAAAAGTTTAAACATTTAACAGGAACTTGGGGGTAACTTCTTCGCTTAGAGGGTGGTGAGAATGTTGATTGAGCTGCCAGTGAAAATAGCGGATGCAGGTGTGATTTCAATGTTTAAGGGAAGTTTACATAAGTACATGGATGGGAGAGACATGGAGGGCAATGGTCAAGGTGCAGGCTGATGAGACTAAGCAGAATCATAAGCACAAGAGATTCTGCAGGTGCTGGAACTCCAGAGTAACACACACAAAATGCTGGAGGAATAGCAAATCAAGTAGCATCTATAAAATGGAATGAAGAGTCGAGCCAAAACCCTACATTGGGACTTTATCAATACTCCTGATGAAAGGTCAAACCTTGAAATGTTGACTCTTTATTCCTTTCCATCGATGCTGCTTAACCTGCTGAGTTCTTCCAGCACTTTTTGTGTCAAGCAAAATAATAGTTTGGTGTGGATTAGAATGGCTGAACAGTATGTTTCTGTGCTACAGTTCTCTAAAGCCAAGGTTATTTTTTCTCTCACACATTTTACATCATAACTTGAGAAATGATAATGGCAATTTTAAGATATCAAATAATATACTGTGATACATTTGTTAAATATGTACAAAGAAATTGATTAAATCATATCACATGATATAGCACCTGAATCTGCTGAGGTGTATTATAATATGGCCTTGTTTTTATTTAAAACTCATTAGAAGAAACAGTCTAAAACTATCTTCATGCTATTAGACAAAACAAAACATTAAGTTTAGATCCACCAAATATTCTATCTTTAGACAAACTAGGGATGGTGTTCATGGAAATAAAGAATCCTTTATCATGGGTTATTATTGGTGGCATATCTATCTTAGTTGTTCTCATTTACTGCTGCCTTAAGATGAGGACTTTTCTCATTGTCTGGTAATTCTCCACTGATGATAGCTTAAGCTATAAAATCTAAAGGACTAATCAGTGGCTTAATTAACTTAGCAAGCAGAAAATGAAGCTCTTGATGTCTACCATATCAAAATACATAGGAACAAAGAGATTAAAGAGACCCAGGTTAATAAAGTAAGAGCATGTACTCATTGTGCACTGTTCCTGATAATGTTCACCATAAATCTCATGAAACTTAAAGTGAAACACAGGATAAGGATTTTTGAAACCTGGAGCAAAATCTTTAATTGGGTTTGTTGACTGCAAAGTTCTAAACTCAAATGAATACCATAAACCTTATCGGATATAAATAGCCATGACTACACTCACTAAAGAGAGATTATACTTTAACTGCCAAATCTTCAAAGACTAGTTCACTTCCCTGTTTATTCTGCCAATGCCCACTATTCAAACAGTGGGTTCCCTCTCTCTACCCAGGAGAGATACTTACAGCTAAGAAAGTAGTTTAAAACACAGTTCATTTATTCTCGGCAATACACATTTAAACCCAACCATTTTTAAAACAAAGTAAAAAGTCCTAGAAGATTTCTGTCTTAAACACTTCCAAATTACAAACGATTACTAAATGCCAAAGCATTTTCAAAACAGAGGTACAATTTCAATAAACTAAAAAGACATACAACGATACAAATAAACAAGTCGTCCATTGCAGAAACTGAAGCTGGTGGAATGGATACTAGTTTGCCCTGTGTTTCTTCCACATTTCTACTTGACATTTCTTAGTCCATTCCTAATAAGCCTGAAGCGCTCTCTATATTTATATATGTTTTTTTCTCACATGGATAACCACACACATTCAATATTTCCTTAGAAATCCATTTAACGCAAACATTTTAAAAGCAGTTTGAGACATGGACCTCACATGGATTCACAGTTCACAATTAATGCTGGAAATCTAACTTCCATGAGTACATGAAACTCACAACTATAAACACATCAGTTATTTATATGCTAAATAATATTACAGTATTCAACTGATTTGCAAGCTTCCTCAAACTAAACAATTTAGGAGTCTGCTCGTCTGTATGAAGCAAGCCAATTTAAACAATCCATTGTCACATACTGCATCTCTCAGCATTAGTAAAGCAGCTGTAGTTACTTTCTACAGAGTATCTGTTCTATAAATAAAGTTTGGTTTCACAGCTGTGTTTTTAACTTCAAGCTGATTAGTGCTTTCCATTGACATTTTAAAAACTGAAGACCGACAACCATTTATGACCGGAAACTAAACAAACAAAAGTTGGAATTTTACTCATAATTGTTTATGATCTTACAAGTAGCAGCTGCTGTATTTAAAAATGCTAGAGTAGTAAAAAAAGCAAGGAATGTGTAACATTCACAATAGAGCATGGCTGAATGTTTGCAAACTAATTTAACAATGCCAATGAAATCTTTAAGTCACCCAGATGAGAAACATCCTCTATGGGAAACTGATGGCAAATGCAGAAAATGAGATCAGAAGACCATAAGACATAGGAGCAGAATTAAGCCATTTGCCCATTGATTCTGCAATGCTATTCTATCATGGCTGTTTTATTATCCTTCTCAGCCCCATTCCCTGGCCTTCTCCCCGTAACCTATGACGCATTGACTAATCAAGAACCTATCAACCTCTATTTCAAGTATACTCAATGACTTGGCCTCAATTGTCATCTATGGCAATGACTTCCACAGAATGACCATTCTCTGGCTAAAGAAATTCCACTTCACCTCTATTCTAAATGGACATTCCTGTATTCTGAGACTGTATCCTCTGGTCTAAGAGTCAACCAATATAGGGAAATTCTTTCCACATCCACTCTATAGTATTTAGGCCTTGCAATATTCAATAAATTTCAATGAGATTGCCCCTTACTCTTCTAAACTGTAGCGAGTACAGGCCCAGAGACATCAAACACTTCTCATACATCCCTGGAATCATTCTGTGAACCTTCTCTGGACCATCTCCAATGCAATCACATATTTTATTAAATCAGAGTTCCAAAACAGCCCAGCAGTTTTGGCCCTTTGTCGAAAAAGGGATGTGCTAACATTGGAGTCGGTTTAAAGGAGGTTCATGAAAATGATTCCAAGATTGAAAGTGTTATCATATGAGATGGGTTTGATGGTTTTGGGTCTGTACTTGTTGGCATCTAGAAGAATGAGGGGGGATCGCATTGAAACCTATCCAACATTGAAAGGCCTAGATAAGAGTGGATATAGAGAGGATCTTTTCTATATCAGGGGAATCTAGGATTGAAGGGCAGAGCCTCAGAGTAAAGGGATGTCCATTTAGAATGGAGAAGAGGAGGAATTTCTTTAGCCAGAGGGTGGTAAAATCCGTGGAATGCATTGCCACAAGTGGCTGTGGAATACAGGTGTTTGATTGCAATTAAGTTGAAGGTTGATTGATTCTTGATAAGTTAAGGTGTGAAAGATTACAGGGGAAAGGCAGGAGACTGGAGTAGAGAGAGAAATGGATCAGACATGATTAAATGGCAAAACAGATTTGATGTGCCAAATGGCCCAATTCTGCTCCAATGTCTTATGGTATTAAGATCTAAAACACTAAGGAAACCAGGAACTCCCAGAGCTCACAAATACACTGTGATTTCAGTCTATAAGATTGACATGAGAGAACTCTTCAGGAGAGAAAACCCACAGAAAGCATCTGACCAAGATAGGGTATCTGACCATGTTCTAAAGACCTGTGCTGATCTCTGGCTGAAATGCTCTCTGAAGTCTTTGAGCTCTTGCTTTGACAATCATACTGGTGCCTAATAAGAATGTGGTAACCTACCTCAAGGACTATCATCCAGTAACACTTCCATTCACTGTGATGAAGTGTTTTGTGAGGTTGGTGATGAAACACTTGCACTCCTGCCTGAGAAACAACAACAACTTGGATCCACACCAATATGCCTACTGGCACAAGATGTCCACAGGAGAAGCCGTTTCATTGGCTCTTCATTCAACCCTGGAATATCTGACAGCTAAGATGTATACATCAGGATGTTCTTTATCGACTACAGCTCAGCATTCAATACCATCCTCTCTTTAAGATTAATTAATCAGCTTCAAAACCTTGGAATCAATACTTCCTTTTGCAATTGGGTCCTTGACTTCCTCAGATGAAGGACCCAATCAGTTCACATTGGCAACAGCACGACCTACACAAACAGGAGAACATTTGCAGATGCTGAAAATCCTAGCAACACACACAAAATGCTGGATGAGCTCAACAGGCCAGGCAGCATCCATGGAAAAGAGTAAACAGTTGACATTTTGGGCTGAGACCCTTCATCAGGATGCTGCCTGGCCTGCTGAGTTCCTCCAGCATTATGCGTGTTGCCAACATCATTGCCACAATGTTTATCAACACAGGTGCACCACAAGGCTGCGTTGTGAAACCCTCGCTCCACTCGCTTTATACATGTAAACCCCTGGGTTGTCTCAGGCTCACTCAGCTCATTCTCGCCAAACTGGGTAATCAGCTGGTGTAGATGCTGTGTGATGTCTCCGCCTCACCCAAAAAAACAGACAGTACACCATATGCGATTAAATGAGTACAATTTATAAAGGTTACCATAACTAAGTGATTAATAATGATACAGTATACATGAAGGAAAAAAAATAAAGAAAAGGCGCCTAGCTTACCAAAGTCCAAACCATTTCATACACAACCGTTGGAGCTCAATTACTGAAGTCTTCTGGCCACCATTCGATCCCCTCCGAACTCCTCGACTCACAGCTTAGGACCATCCGAAGTGGTCAACCAAGCACACCTAGCTTCATCTCCTCTCCTCGGAGTACCTCCTGGCCTTTGACCCCTGCTTGGGGTCCGTTCCTCGCCCAGTTTACAGCATTGCATCCTCTCTCTCACCCCCTTGTGCCGATCTCCCCAAAAGCCCACCAACAATAGCTAACAGATGCAGAAGAAAGAACAACATTAATCCCAATTAGTTTACAAAGGAATACAATTCTCGTTATCAGTAAATTTTAACCCAAACAAGCTTCCAGCACTCTCTCGCAACAAAGAAGCATTCCTACTTTTAACAAAACAAAAAAGCCATTTTGATTACATACACAGTAACAAAGAAAAAGAAGAAACCCCCTTTACACACATATGATTGTATGGATACAGCCCAGTCTGTGATGGATAAAGCCCTCCCGCTCACTGAGCATAAAACACTGTTGCAGGAAATCAGCATCCATCATCAGGTACACCCACCACCTATGGCATGCTTTGTTCTCACTGGTGCCATTGAGAAGAAAACACAGGAGCCTTAGTATATACACTACCAGGTTTAGGAACAATTATTACCCCTCAACTATCAGCCTCTTGAATTAGTGGAGATAGCTTCATTCAACTTCACTTGCCCTATCAATGAACTGTTCCCATTACCAATGGGCTCTCTTTCAAGATTCTTAATCTCATGTTCTGGATATTTATTGCTTGCTTGCTTGGTTAGTTAGTTATTCTCTTCCGTGTCTTTTGCACATTGGTTGTTTTTCCACCCTTTTGGATGCTGTCTTTCATTGATTCTAATATAGTTCTTGGAGTTACTGAGTATGCCCACAAGAAATTGAATTTCCAGGTTGTATATAGTGACATATATGTACTTTGATAATAAATTTACTTTAAGCTTGAACTTTGAAGTCTGAAATTTCTTCTTGTTTAAAAAATAGTCTATGCCTCTATTCGGACTACCAAAGTGCATGATTATACACTTCCCTGCACTACTTTTAATCTGCCACTTCTTTGAACATTCTTTCCTCCTATCCAAGTCCTTCTGTCGACTCCCTGCTTCCTTAACAATAGCTGTCCTTTCACCAATCTTTGCAAACTTGGCCAAAACTTAGACGTCAATTCCCTCATCCAAATCATTGATATATAAAATTAAAAGAAATGGTCCCAATACCAGCCATGCGAAACACCACGATAGCCAACCAGAATGCGTACCTTTTATTCCCACTCTGTCCCTCCTGCCAGTCCGCCAATCTTCTATTCATGCTAGTATCTTTCCTGGAATACCATGGACTCTTATATTGGTAAGTAGCCTCATGTGTGGCACCTTATCAAAATCCTTCTGAAAATCCAAGTAAACAATAACCACTGATTATCTTTCCTTTTTCTATCCTGCTTGTTATTTCCTTAAGAACTCTAACAGATTTGCCAGATGACATTTCTTCTTGAGTAAACCATGCTGACTTTGACCTATTTTATCATGTACCTCCAGGTACCCTAAAACCTCATCCATAATAATGGACTCCAATATCTTCCCAACCATTGCAGTCGGCTAACTCGCCTATATTTACTCTTCTTCTGCCTCCTTCCCTTCTTTAAGAATGGAGTGACATTTGCAGTCCTCCAGAGCCATCTGGTGATTCTTGAAAGATCATTAGTAATACCTCAACAATCTCTTAATCTACCCCTTTCAGAATCCTGGAATATATTTCAAATGGTCCAAGTGGCTTATTCTTAGGACATTTTAGACCTTACGGCTTTCCAAGCACCCTCTCTTTAGTAATAGCAATTACACTCACTTCTGCTCCATGACACTCTTGAATTTATGGCATGCTGATGGTGTCTTTCACAATGAAGACAGATGCAAAATATCTATTGAACTCATCAGCCATTACTTTGACCCATATTACTGCCTCTCCAGAGTAATTTTCCAGTACTCTGATATCCACTTTTGTCTCTCTTTTACTCTTTATACAGTATATCTGAAAAACCCTTTAATATTATGTATCTTTTATATTATTGGCTAGCTTACCTCATGTTTTTTTCTCATTGCCTTCGTTTGGATTTTAAGAGCTTCCAAATCCTCTAATTTCTTGCTATTTTTTTGCTATATTAGGTGCCCTCTCTTTTCCTTTTCTGCTGTCTTTGACTTCCCTTGTCATCTATGATGTCAGCTTTGCTAGTGTCCTCTTCTAGCCAACTTTATTCTCATGCCTCTACCCGAATGTAATACTGATACTTCTGACTTTACCTTCTCCCTCTCAATTCTAATATAGGGTGAATTCTAATATATTATGATCACTCTCTCCTAAGGGTTCCTTCATCGTAAGCTCCCTAATCAAATCTGGTTCATTACAGTACACCCAGTCCAGAATTGCCTTTTTCTTAGTGGGCTCAACCACAAGCTGCTCAAAAAAACCATCTCATAGGCATGCTATAACTTTTGTCTCCAATCACCTGCATATTGAAATCTCCCATGAGTATCATAACATTGCCCCTTTTACATGCCTTTTC
This sequence comes from Hypanus sabinus, assembly GCF_030144855.1. Lineage (NCBI taxonomy): Eukaryota > Metazoa > Chordata > Chondrichthyes > Myliobatiformes > Dasyatidae > Hypanus > Hypanus sabinus. The sequence continues at coordinate 70,453,562 of NC_082713.1, read as the reverse complement.
CATCTCCCATTGTAATTTGTACATCACATCCTGGCTACTGTTTGGAGGCCTGTATATACCTCCCAGCAAGGTTTTCTTACCCTTGTAGTTTCTTAACTCTACCCACATGTATTCTTCAACTTCCGATCTTATGGCATCTCTCTCTGGGGATCTGATTTAATTTTTTACTACCAGAACCAAACCACACCCTCTGCCTACCTGTCTGTCCTTTCTATACAATGTGCATCCTTGGATGTTAAGATTCAAACCATGATCATCTTTTTAGCCACGACTCAGTGAAGCCCTTAATGCCTCACCTACCCATGTCTAACACCATTACAAGATCATCTACCTTGTTCTGTTTAATACATGCATTCAGATATAACACCTTCTGTCCTATATTCATCACCTCTTGCATTTTGCCACCATGTTACACTTCAAAGTAAGAAGGTAGGAGTGCTGATTATAAAAGAATGCTTGCGAGGGGTTAGAAGCAAAGAAGTTGGTGACTGATGTTAACTTTGTAATATTTGATGTGAAGGCATTGACCATCACAGGATGAACCTCTCTTGTGAAGTCTTTAACATAAAACAACACTATGGTTGTTGTTGAGCTGATAAGGATAGAAAATGTATTTGCTACTGATCATGTTGATCCAGGTCAGGAGCCAACATTGGTGGTAGTAAATAAGAATATCTGTGCTGTGAGTGAGTCAATGCAGACGTGACTTCAAATTCCCTTTCTTCCTGCTCTGGCTGTCCCTGGTGCTTTAAAAATCAAGACAGTCAACACTAAATCATTTTGATGAGAGTCACTCAATTTGTTTAAAATTTGACCTACATGAATCTCATTTCTAAAAATAAACCCAGCTCCATATATTTAAAAGGATGGACAGTCTGTCACACCACTTTGAAGCATAAACCTTACTCTCTAACATTTCCCTGACATTGACAATGCTGAAAGCATCAGCTGCTAAAGCAACTTGTCACCTCACATAAGTTTTCACTGACCTCATACATGTGCCAAGAATATGGAATGTCCGACAGCAATACTTAAGTGCACTTCAGTTGTGATTTATATCAGATGTAGGGAATAGGGTTTTAAAATGCGATAAATGTCATTTCAAAATATTTTAAATGCATCTTTTCTAATCAATTGACTAAAATAGTTATTTTTTAATATTGCCAATTACCGTACCGCAACTAAATTATGTTATAAATGAAGAATTCATTCATAACATAATTCAGAAGATCCGTCATAACATGCCATTGTGTAGCAGAAGGCATGCCACATAATGACACATGGATGCAAAACAATAATTTATTCCAGTTCTTTTTAATGGCTTGTTACATTCTCATTTCTTCCTTTCACTTTCTCCTATTTTTCCATGATTCAATCAGTTAATCTCTGCTTTCAATCAATCCCAGATCTAAACTCAACATGAAAGTAGTTTGAAAATAGCCTTTTAAATGACTATTGTAGAAAGAAACAAATTTTCACATTATTGTTCATTAGGATGAAAATGGACAGTTTATACTCCTATGAAGAAGCACTCAATAGAAGTCATAGATTGATTTCCAAACAGGCAGGTTCATTGTAGCCCCAAATACAGCACCGTCCATTAGATTACTTTTGTAGGATCTTGACATCTGCTGAAAATTCAGTTTCACTGATCATCATTGTAGCAACTCCTTCTTAAGCTCCTTGTTTCATGCCATTTCAACTCCCTTCCCATTTCCAAACTGACCTGTGTGTCCTTGGCCTTCTCCATTACCAGAATAATACCTCATATTTTGCTTTTGGTCCTCTCCAACACGAAGCTATGAGCATTGAATCGTTCAGATAATACATGATTACCATCTGTTTTTCTCCTCTCTCCTTCTAATCTAACCAGTTTCTTTCATCCCTGTCCTCCATTTTCTCAACCTTCCTTTAGCCCTCCTTTACCTGGTCTGTTTTCTTTCCATCCACAATCTGCTGGGTGTCCTATCCCCTCCTCTGATAGGTTTGATGTGCCCATCATCCCTTCCTTAGCTGGTTTCACATCACTTTCCTTACTTCTTAGATTCCAGCATCTGCAGCTTCTTGTGTTTGTCCTTAACACTTTCAAATCTTTATATTCTTCTTTCCTTCCCTCCACCTGGTTTTTTCTGCTCTGTATTTTTCTTCCTTTTATCTATTTCCATCTCGCACCCATCACTGCTGTTTTTCAACTCCACACTAAGCCTCCCCCACCGGTTTCCAACTGCCCATTACTCCACCTCTTCATCAAGCCTGCTGGACTCTGCCTTATCTTCTCTCTCTAATGATTATCTTTGCTCTACACTCTTAGTGTGATACAGGACTTGAACCTAATACTTCAACCATTCCAAGACTGCCAAGGTATCAGAGGCTTTGCTGCCACAGTTGTCCTGTAAAGTGAAGTACTTTCCCAGCACCGAGTAGGACTTGGGGGAGGGGAGTGTAAATTCCCATATCATGCTGATGATTTTTTGAAGAGTTATTTTAAAAAAACTGTTAAAATGCATTATTCAAAATAATAATCATGAATAGAAATCTTACACCTAGCATCTCCTATGTACATGCAATCAATGTATGTTAGATATGTATGATGATCTTATGTGTATACGGCCACACTCAACAGTTACTTGTACATTGTGTTTTGTGGGATTGATTTTATATTTATATTTATTGCATGCCTTTCAAGCTTATTGTTTATCCTTAATGCCCCATTGGATCCAGAGCAACAATCATTTTGTTCTCCTTTACACTCTTATACTGAAGAATGACAATTAAAAAATCTTGAACCTTGAATGAGGAAAAGAAATATAAAAAAAAACATTTTATGAAGGTTTACAATCCATTCAAATAACTGGGTCTTCATTGGATCCACCATTTACAGCTGAATAAAGCTGTGTGACCATAAACAAAACGCAAGCTGGAACTCCAAGACACACACACACCTCAGCAAGCCAGATGGCATTTATGGAAAGCAGCAAGCAGCCAAAATTTTGGGCTGAGACCCTTCATTACATCTAATGAAGGGTCTCAGACTGAAATGTCAACTGTTTACTCTTCTCCATAGATGCTGCTTTGCCTGATGAGTTCCTCCAGTATTTTGTGTTTGTCACATAAACTAAGTGTATCAGTTCCCTCAGTTCAGGATGGCTCTGTGTGCCCAGTGGACTTGATGGCAAGTCCAGCTGAGGAACCACATGTCACATGCATTGCATCTAATGTTCAGCACATTCGGTATTTCCATTCTGTAATGGACAGGGACAAAGGCTGTGCACTTATTGTATCCATAAAAGATATAGATTACAGTTCTCTTACACCTCTCCCTTATGTAAGTATGATCCAAATCAGTGTTTATAGCTCACGTGAGAGTGCAGCATAGGCCAATCTAACAAAATAATGTTAGTTTTGCTTTACAATGTAGAATATCCAACTCAACAGAAAGTAGGTGTTACGTATCCCGTAACTGGAGAACTTGCCAGCAAAGATAGAGAGGTCCGTTGAAGTCTGATGTCACTATTTTCAAATGTTTTTATTTATAAAGGGGCACAAAAGTAAGGTTAATGCAAACATTCAGATAATGCACATCACCAATACGCAATCTAAAGCACAGGTATAGTCATAACCATCATTAATCTCGGCTGTTGTCTAAGGGATAATATTTTTGTCCATTGGAAATATAAAGAGTCATTCAGAATTCTTTCGAGGAATCGTTGGGTTTCATGTGTCTTAGAGGGATCGGTGAGAACGAAAAGAAGACTTGCCCGTTTCTTTATGACCACTCCGTTAAAATCAGGGGAGCGTTGATTTCCCCGTTGTTAGTTCGAAGTCCTTCTCGGTAGTATCAGCCACCCGCTCCCTGGGCAAAGGAGTTGAGTGGCTTCCAGCTCTCCCGGGAGCGTTGAGCGAGCAAGTTCCTCTGTTGCATCGCTAGGGTACTGCCTCCTGCAGTCCGCTTTTTTCTTTACTTGCAGAGTTGTAGCTGTCCATCAAAGTAGGGGGATGCAATCTCCACCCCCACATGGCCCGAGGGTGTTCAGGTTCATGGTAGTTGTCACGTAGCCGGGACTTGCACGTGACACAGGTGCCTCTAAGAACAAATGGTCAAAAATATTGTCTCTCACTTCTGAGTCCCGAATTAATAGCGATCTTGCGATTCTCCGGAAGGAGGGGGCTGCTCCCGCTCCTTCGGCCCCTCAGAGCTGTGGTACCTTCATAACATAGGTGACATCATGAATTTTACTCAGTCTATGAAGAACATGAATAGTTGGTAGCACAAAAAAAGAATAAACTGCAGATGCTGAGAACATAGAAACATGGAAACTTGACAGCACAATACAGGCCTTTCAGTTCACAATGCTATCTCAAACATGTAATTACTTTAGAAATTACCTAGGGTTACCAATAGACCTCTATTTTTTCAAGCTACATGTACCTATCCAGGAACCTCTTAAAAGACCTTATTATATCCGCCTCCACCACAGTTGTCTGCAGCCCATTCCACACACTCACCACCCTCCATGTAAAAATATTACTCCTGACATCCACTCTGTACCAAAACCTGAAATAAAACTGGAAAACATTGGGAGTACTCAGCAGGTCAGGTTGCATCTGTACAGAGAGAGGCATTGAAACACAGAAACATAGAAAGCCTACAACACCAGCCAGGCTTTTTGGCCCTCAATGCTGTGCCAAACATGTACATACATTAGAAGTTAACGAGGGTTATCCATAGCCCTCTATTTTGAATGAAAAGTCATCTATCTGGGGGCTTCACGTGATGATGTAGGGTCGAGACGTTGGGAATCCAGCTCCCTCGTAAAAAGTAATGAAATAGGGTTTAAATGAAAAAGAGTTAACAAATATCTACTAGAAACTATTTATAAGTAACTCAGGATTATCTTTTGTTATGGCTCCTAAACCGAAACAGAAGAAAGCTACTACTTCGAAGACTGCGCAAATAGGCGGGGAAAAAGGCCTAACCGTCTCGGTGAAGCCTCGGACTCAAGTTGGATCCTCTCCTGACGAAGTGCATGGCATTTCTGATGATGGGGGAAAAGAAGCTGCAGCAATGTCGGCGGTCTCTAAGAAGAAACGGCAAGAACAACACATGCGCGGAAGTATGCATGAACAGATATTAACAAAACTACAAATCCCAACTACGGCTGGAAGTGAATTGGAAGTGGAATCAGACTCTTTGGGAAATACAGAGGAAGAAGAAGAGGAAAAGAAGGAAGAGATTAAAGGAGACATAAAAGATATCCTGATATATATTATGAATGAATTAAAAGCTATAAGAAGGATGCAGAATAAACGATAATGTGGTGGAAAAACAAAAGAAGATGGATAATAAAGTTAAAGAGATGGAAGTAAAAGTGGAAGAAAACACTGAAAGAATAGATAAGATAGAAGACAATAATCTTGCCTGGACAATAGAAAGAAAACAGATGATGGAAAAAATAGATGCGCTTGAAAACATTAGTAGACAAAATAATATCAAAATTGTTGGTCTTATGGAAGGTACAGAGGGAGAAAATCCAATAAAATTCTTTCAAGAATGGATTCCAAAAATTTTGGAAATGAAAGAAGGAAGCCAAGTAATTGAAATTGAAAGAGCACACAGAGCTTTAAGACCAAGACCTCAACAAGATCAAAATCCAAGATCAATTTTGATAAAATGTTTAAGGTACCAAGATAAAGAAATGATCTTGAAGGCAGCTATTCAAGGTGCTAAAAAGAGAAATGCGCCATTGATAATAGAAGGGAAAAGAGTTTTTTTTTTATCCAGACATAAGTTACGATCTTCTGGAGAGGTGGAAGGAATTTAATCCAGTGAAAAAATCTTTATGGGAAAAGGGCTATAAATTTTTATTGAGCTATCCAGCAAAATTGATCATTTTCCTGGATAATGAAGAAAGAAAATTTTTCGTTGACTACCAGGAAGCGGCGAAATTTGTACAAGAATTACCTGATGTCCACGAAGAAGTAAAGAATTATTGAAATGAAATGGACTAATGATGAAGACTGAAACAAGGTTGGACTTGACGGACATTTATAAAAAAAAATAGTTGAGGAGTATTAATTGGGAGTAGAGACATTAATTACTTTCTTTTTTCTTCTTCACTAATATATTTTCTTTTTTTTTGCGGGGGAGCTGGAAGAGCTGATTGATGGCTGCGAATTTCACGTGTACAATCATGGCGATTGCCATGACCCGTAAAATGGGGGGGGGGTGTAATGTTGTGTTCTTTTTATTCGCAACATTAGTGGGGGGGGTACTTTGTTTTTTTTCTTATATATTAGTTATCTTTCTTCTATTTTTCTTCTTTTTTGCCTGGATGGTTGGGGAGAAACTCATAGCAACATAGAGAACTAAAAGAGTTCCCAAGGTATTATGAATGATTAATTTACTTAATTTTTAAAGTTTTAATGTTAATGGAATTAATGGACCTGTGAAAAGAAAAAGAGTTTTAACATATATTAAGAAAATGAAAGGAGATATAGCTTTTTTTTTACAAGAAACACATTTAACAGAAACAGAACATAAGAAATTAAAGAGGGATTGGGTTGGAAATATCATTGCAGCTTCATTTAATTCAAAATTGAGAGGAGTTGCAATTTTGGTTAATAAATCTTTACCAATTAAAATACAAAATGTTATAATTGATTCTGGGGGGAGATATGTGATTATACATTGTCAATTTTTTTCAGAATTATGGACTTTTATGAACATTTATACACCAAATGAAAATGATGCAAAATTCATACAAGAAGTTTTTTTGAACTTGGCTGATGTGCATGATAAAATATTAATAGGTGGAGATTTTAATTTTTGTTTAGATCCAGTTTTGGATAGGTCAACTAAAATTGCTACAAAATCATAAGTAATAAAACTAACTTTATCATTAATGAAAGATTTAAACCTGATTGATATATGGAGGAAAATTAATCCAAGAGAAAGAGATTATTCATTTTATTCAAATAGACATAAAACTTACTCAAAGATTGATTTTTTTTATTATCAAAAAACATTCAAGATAGAGTGAAAAGTGTGGAATATAAAGCAAGAATACTGTCAGATCATTCCCCCTTGATAATGACAATGATAATGATGGATAAGGAGGAATCGATTTATAGATGGAGATTTAATTCAATTTTATTAAAATGTCAAGATTTTTGTGATTTTATGAAAAAACAGATTCAATTTTTTTTGAGACAAATTTACATTCAGTTGAGGATAAAATTGTATTATGGGAAGTGATGAAAGCATATTTAAGGGGTCAGATTATAAGATACATCTAAAATTAAGAAGGAATACATGGCAGAAATAGATCAATTGGAAAAAGGTATCATAAAGTTAGAAAAAGAATCTCAAAGGTATATGACAGAAGAAAAACGAAGACAACTGGTTAATAAAAACTACAATATAATACACTCCAGACATATTGTACAGAAAAAGTAATTATGAGAACTGAACAGAAATATTACGAATAAGGCGAAAGATCACACAAAATTCTTGCTTGGCAGTTGAAAATAGAACAGGCTTCTAAAACAATAAATGCAATTAGAACAAGTGTAAATAAGGTTACTTATAAACCTTTAGAAATTAATGAAACTTTAAAAATTTTTTATACTGAACTATAACAATCAGAATCACAAAATAAGATTGCTGAGATAGATACATTTTTATCACAAATAACCCTTCCAAAATTAAATTTGGAAGAACAGAAAGGATTAGATATGCACTTTACATTGAAAGAGGTTGAAGAAGCTTTAAGATCACTTCAGAGTAATAAATCCCCAGGAGAAGATGGTTTTCCTCCTGAATTTTATAAAAAATTTAAAGATTTATTAATTCCTCCTTTTATGGAATTAATATACCAAGTGGAAAGAATGCATAAACACCCACTAGCTTTTTTAACAACGATCATAACTGTATTGCCAAAAAAAGATAGAGATCCTTTAAAACCAACATCATATAGGCCTATTTCTTTGTTGAATACAGATTATGAAATAATAGCAAAAATTTTATCTAACAGAATATCTAAATATCTACCAAAATTAATACATATGGATCAAAGAGGTTTAATTAAAAACAGACAATCAATGGATAATATAACCCGGTTACTTAGTATAATTCATTTGGCACAAAAATGAGGAAGTGAGTGTGGCAGTTGCCTTGGATGCAGAAAAAACATTTGATAGATTGGAATGGGATTTTTTATTTAAGGTTTTGGAAAAATATGAGTTAGGACAATCTTTTATACAATGGATTAAAACCTTAAATACTAATCCTCAAGCTAAAGTAGTCACAAATGGTCAGATTTCAACACCATTTTGCTTAACGAGGTCAACTAGACAAGGCTGCCCATTATCACCTGCTTTATTTGTGTTGGCAATAGAACCATTAGCTGAATTAATTAGAACAGATTCAGACATTGGGGGCTTTAGAGTTAATCAAGAAGAATATAAGATTAATTTATTTGCTGATGATGTTTTGATTTATTTAACAAACCCATTGCAATCTTTGCAAAGATTATCTTTTAGATTGGAAGAATATGGGAAAGTATCAGGGTATAAAGTAAATTGGGATAAAAGTGAAATTTTACCCCTTACCAAAGGAAATTATAATCAATGTCGATTAGTAACTCAATTTCTATGGTCAATAAACGGGATAAAATATTTAGGTATTAGAGTTAATAATGATGTAAAAAATTGTATATAAACAAAATTATTTGCCATTATTAAAAAAGAGGATCTTGATAAATGGATAATGTTACCAATAACATTAATAGGTAGAGTTAATGCTGTAAAAATGAATATATTTCCTAGATTGCAATATTTATTTCAAACTTTACCAATACAATTACCTCAGAAGTTTTTTCAAGAACTGAATAAATATGTAAGGAAATTTCTTTGGAAAGGAAAGATGTCAAGAACATCATTGGAAAAATTGACATGTAAATTTGATTTAGGAGGATTACAACTTCCAAATTTTAAGAATTATTATAAAGCAAATCAACTTAGATTTATTGCATTTTTTTTGATGACGAAAAACCGGCATGGATTAGAATAGAATTAGATAAGATAGGAGAAAACATACCAGAAATTTTATATATAAATGGGAATCCAAATGGATACGGGGAAAAAAAAGTATCTCTTATATTAAGACACTTGATTGATTTGTGGAATAAGGTAAATATGGACGATAAGATAAAGAAATCTTTATTAGCAAAAGGAACTTTAATTCAAAATAGGCTTATTCCTTCTACAATGGATAATAAACTTTTACATAATTGGTTCCAAAAGGAGATTAAATATATAGGTGATTGTTTTGAAGGAAATATATTGATGTCGTTTGATCAATTAAACAATAAATATAAAATATCAAATAACACTCTTTTCTGTTATTTTCAATTAAAGGTTTATTTACGAGAAAAGCTAGGTCAAACAATGTTGATGCCAAAATCTAGTGAAATAGAAATATTAATTCAAAAAGGAAAAATTTAAAAAATTACATCTTGTATGTATAATTTGATTCAAAAACAGACAATTAAATCAGGAATTCATAAATCAAGACAAAAATGGGAATCTGCTAAAATTGATGGAAAAAACTGGTCAAGATTATGTTATGATAGTATGAGAAATACAATAAATGTTTGACTTAGATTAATACAATATAATTGTTACATCAATTATATAACACCATGGAAAATAAATAGATTAAATTCAAATATGTCTGACCAATGTTTCCGATGTAATCAAGAAATCGGTACTTTTTTTACATTCTACTTGGTCTTGTTTTAAGATTCAACCATTTTGGATAAATCTAAGACTTTTATTGGAACAAATTACCGGAGTACAACTCCCACATAGTTCAGCATTATTTTTATTAAGAGGCATTGAAGGGACAATACCGAAACTTAAATTGAATAAGTATCAGAAAAAATTTATAAAAATTGCATTGGCAGTAGCCAAAAAAGTTATTGCAGTTACTTGGAAATCTGATTTATATTTAACTATGGATCGTTAGAATAATGAAATACATATTTGTATTCCACTTGAAAAAATTACAATCTAAGAAATGAATATGATATATTTTTGAAAATTTGGCTCCCATACCTACAAAAGATAGGATTAAATACACAAGTCCTTTGAAGATAAAATTATAAAGTAATTGGGGAAAGTAAAAATAAATATTAAAATTATTTTGAACTCCATGGAGCATGTGGGGATCCTTTGATATCCAGGCAATCTTTCTCTCTTTTTTTTTTCTTTCTTTAGACAAGGGTTAAGGGGGGAGGGTTAAGGGGAGGGGGGAGGGTCAATATTATTTTTCTCACTATTTTATCATCACATTTATTCTTTGTAATTTTCTAAAATTTAATAAATAAATATTTTTAAAAAGTCATCTATCTAAACCTATTTTTTTTAAGCTCGCCAGATACAGTCTGAGTGTTTTTCTGTTTTTTCTATTTGTACAATGGTTGATTCTTCAATTGTTTAAATTGAAGAATTCCATTGCATTCCATCAGCATTCCATTTCAGAATATTTAAATGTATTTTTTCGCAGGTCACTTCTTGAGTGTTTTGAGAATGGAAGAAAAAATCGTTCTTCCTTGTGGATATATTGGATTTTTTTTGAAAAAAAAAAGTCACTTGCAGCCGGGGGAAATCTGTTACTTCACTGATGTTTGCCTGGAGAAAAATAAACAGAAGATCAATGGTTTAGTTCGGTTTGAATGGAAAAATTACAACTTGTTAATTATCTTTAATATATACTGATTTTAAAGCAGATCTTGTTTTTAAATGTAAAAGAATCTGACTAAAATAGCAACATTGCCTGCATTTAGAAAAGCGTGTGTTCACCTTGTGTTTCTCTGATGATCAGCAGGCACCATTGATTAAGAGGGACTGCAGCATCTGCCCCTGTGAAGTAGGATAAATGGCAGCAGGGGGAACAATGGCAACAGATATCCATCCTATCTGCTCACACACTACAGTCCCACACTTAACAGAAGCTCATAAGCAGAAGCATGTGTTGACATCCCTTGGCATATGCAAGTACATGCACAAACTGATAATATGATGTTTTAATTAGTGACACATTTATGCTATACCTACATTCAATAATAAACAGTTTTTTTGTGAGATTATCTGCATAGAATTGGTTTTTTGTGTTAAAAGGATTGTTTTTAATACAAGAGAGATGAGTTGAATAGTGGTGAGTCTGCACCTACTGTCTTCCTCCAGGCTGTACAATGAAGTTCAAAATATTAAGTTTTCATCCCATTGTACCAGGGTCTGGCTCTTGTGAATAGCTTACCTATTTCCAATGAAGCTTACATCTTTGCTTCTGGCACCTCTGGCAAACCAGTGTAAGTTCTGAAAGTTATCCGAGGTAATGTGTTGAATTTTGCTGGCTTTAGCCAGGGAGGGCCATATGCATCATTCAGTATACCTTTTCAGGTAAGCATCAATAATAAATTTCAATATCATTTTTATGAGCTAGGTTAACCAGTCCTGACCATTCAAGTATCCAGAAGTTATGTTAATAAGTGCACAAGCACAACAAAGTAATCCAAGCCCAATTTATTAATATAAAATGGAAAGCAAATAAACTACAGAAAATATTACATACATAGCAAGTCACAAAGATTCTTGGTCATCACTTAATTATTGTTATTGTTGGAGAAACTCTGATTTGCCCATGAGGCCACCCCCGGATCCGAGCCACCGATTGGGATTTCTGGCCCCCAGCTGAAGTCTGAAGAAAATCACAAAAAGCTGGTCAGTGTATTCACGAGTGCTGTCATTGAAAGACAGACAAGATGTTTGACATTTAGTTCTCATTCCTTCATGTCTGGACACAACATTCCCTGGGCTTCCAAAGTTTACACATATAAATGATAAGCCGGCATCTACATACACATTCATAGTTAAATGGTTACTTATTGTTACTTATTGTTACTTCATTCACTCATGTCCAGATAAATCCAGACAACTACATGCAATGGCTTTCAAAGTATGTTAAAGCTTACACATAAACAGTAAGACCAAATTAAGAAAGAATACCGCTATCAACAAACATTCTGTTGTCATTAACAGACCTCAAGTACTGTGAGTTTCATTAAGAGTTAAATTGTCATCGACTTGACAGACATTCATTCGATGTTTTACAAAATCTAATATGCATGCTACATTCAAGTACATGCTACCTGAATGCCATTAGGTTAGAGGCACGTAGAGCTCTACCTTCAGCTTAAAATGAATATTTGAAGAATATTCATTAATAAAAATGAAGTATATATATTAATAGCCCTTAGATGATTAAAACTAATATTATTGTAACTTTAAAATATAAGAAATTATATAGATCCAAGGATTTATCCCAACATTCACATTAAAATATATGTCCTCATCCATAGGGGAGCATTAATAGCATCATGTCGAAAATTTGAACAGAATTAGTAAGCTTTGCAAACACTACATTATGATCATATATGCAAGAGTCAAATTACTATCAGTTTAGCACTTGTTTCTCAAAAAAGTCGTATGAGGCTAGTCACTCTAGCTCTACAACAGACCCTCAGGCTTTTAGGCCCGCTGTACTTCCAAGTAGCATATATCACACAGTGTGCATCTTTTCCCAAAACAGTAATATAATTTTCACAAATCACAAGTTTATCAGCGGCTTTTTAGGTCTCAACCCAAGTCCAACATCCAATAAAACAAAAGACAAGCATTAAAACAGAACAAAGCAACATTCCAGCAGGTACTATTAAAACAAAAGAGGAAAGATACAATAGTTAGAATTGCTTTCATTCCCTCTTAACCAGTTTACCCTTTGTGGTGAACTACATATACCTGTCTGGACACGCCCCCTGCTGACTGCTCCTGTGGCTCCTCCCACAGACCCCGGTATAAAGGCGATTGAGGCCTGAGGCCTGAGCCCTGCCCTCAGTCTCCAGGATGTAGCATAGTGGTCACTCACTTCTGGTTCCTTCTTCCAGTCAATAAAAGCCGATATCTCGCCTTACGTCTCAGAGTGAATTATTGATGGTGCATCACCCTTATCCACATATACAAGATGAGTCTGTCTTTCCACCATTACCTAGTATGTATTTCCTTGTCTGTCAGCAATAATCTCTCCCTGCACTGGTGGGGAAGTCAGGAATGTCACAAGCATTTTACCCCACTTGCAGAACTGAATTAGCTCTTTATCAGTGTGTTCATTTGTACTATCAGGACTGGATTGCACTGTTGTTAACAAAAAAGGTGTATCTCCTTTCAACGGGCAGTTGTTCAAATTATACAAAACACAGGGAAGGGCAGGTAACCATCCAGATAAGGTCTGGGCAGGATTAAGTAAATGAATTTGCTGTTTTAATAGGCCATTCATTCATTCAATCAAACCACAGGCCTGCGGAAAATAGGAGATGCAGAAAACCCACCGTACTCTGTTAATGACAGCACACTGGAACCCGGAAAAGTGCAAAACTGCCATGGTTCCGGTTGGCTGTTCCCCTTTAACCCTCCTTTCTCCCTGATTATACCCTAATTTCAGTCATTAGATTTCCAATTGCTGCTAGTTTACTTGACTACAGCACACCTGGTTTCCATCAGAGACTGTGAAATAAGTACGATGGCAGCTGTAACGTTCTCGTTCGGGTGTAACTGATAACGCCGAATTAAACGTCGAGATAAACCACAGTCAATGAAAACCAGTTTGCAGTAAGATTAACCATTTACTGTTCACTCTTCACATTAACATATGGTGAAAACTGTTGATAAAACAATACAAGATTGATACAGTATTTGTTCCTTTCTTAATATCACATTTCAATTGTAAGTACTTGTAAAAGTGACTATAACTACATTACATTAAGGTGCAGTATACAGGCAGAGTTTACCTATGCCACTGACTACTTTAAATACACTTCAATGCAAACTATCCGCAACTCTTTAACTAACGAAAACATAAACATTATTGACCGTCATTATTTTTGACAGGATCGGCGTTAACATCTTAGTTCAATATATCGATTATCTATTAACTTACAGCGTTGCTCTCACTGTGATTTCTAATGCTTGCAAAACAACTTCTGCTCAGGTGTGCCTCGTGGTGAGCCCCCCACCCTCGCGTTGATCTCAAACCGGTACTTTCCCACAAGACGCGGCGAAACCGGATGTGACGTCATCGCATGCCGATATTTTTTACAGGCAATGAATATACTTTAAACACTTCTAATTCTAACTAGAAAATACTAACAAATGAATTACTAAGCGAAAATATTATAAACTAAATAACTGTCATAAAGACAACACAGCAGCACTATCACAGGTCATCAATTTGTTGGTCTATTCTCGTGTGATACTTCAATCCTTTGTTCAATTAGAACTGTTAGTTCTAAGTCAGCTCTAGTTTCAAGATGGTCCCCGTAAATCCAGTCTACTTGTAAAGATTCCTCCAGTTTGCTGTTCTACGTTCACGTCTACACCAGCATCCCCAACTCAGTTGACGTGCTGGTGTCCTGCACTTGGGGTCTCCTTAGTCACCCAGTGCAACACAACCATTATTAGATTGAATTTCAGGTGGATCACCGTATGCAGAAGGAAGATATTCTAATCCTTGAAGGTTACCAGCAAACATCCTGATCAGATTAATGGTAGTGACTGTTGTCAAAAGACCAGAAAAAGTGACTACCATAGTGAGGAGGAACTGGAATCACTTCTGTAAAGGAAGGGAACTGGCATAATCTATTTGACAAACCTGAGAAAGGGCGGACCCATGAAAATTACTCTCCAAAGCAGGCTGAATGTACAGCAAGGCCCTTTCTTTCCAATTTGGCTACTGATCAGATTATAGAGCTGGTGAGGTCAGACGAACCGTTGATAGCAGCCTCTGTTGTCGGTGGTGGTCATCCAAGGATGAATACAGGAGATCTACTAGGGGATTGGAAATGCAAAAAATTAGTGGACACAGGATCATCAGTGTCGATAACTGAGCTATCCTTGTCCACATCTGGAATGCCATTTTACATTACCAGTGTAGGAGGTGAAAAAATGAGGGTGGAGAGAAGTCAGCCACAGGTATTTGAGATTGAGGGAGTGCCAAAACAATGAATGTAGTATCTTGGGGATAGACAGAATGAATAAGGCAGGTGTTGTCATAAACTTGGGAAAAGGAGAAATAACATGGACAAGACAGGAACAGGGATATTGTGACCCACAGAGCAGCTGATATATTAGAGAGATAGCAGCTCTGGGCAGGGAGGAAGACCGAGCGATTAGTGGGAATCACGTTTGGAGGTCCCGGGGGAGGGGCCGAGCACAGTCAGAAGCTGTTAGAGTAGTGAAGCTGCCTGCGGTGATAGCAATAAAAGCTCACCTGAAAGCAAATAGTAAGGAACAAGTGGGCAGACATCAGTGTGAGGAGGGCTGTGGAAGAACAAGAAGCAACAGAAATTACAAGTGTACGGAAGGAAACTACAACTGCCAAGTTAGTAAGACTGCATGGCGATGTGACGGACGAGCGTATCCAGGGTAACACATTGAGGGATAGAGCAAAGCAGCATGGATACATTGCAGATCAGAGAGAGCCAGAAGGAATGGAGATAGTCCTCCCACAGGTGGGTGACCGGGCCATGGAAAGGGTGCTGCCTGAAAGGGTAAAGTTTGCTCCCAGATGGACTGGACCACAGATGGTACTTTTGACAAATGACTCTTGTGTCTGTATATAGACTTGGTGAGGTAGCCAGTGGAATCACAGGACTCAGGTTAAAGTTTCTGACTCACCTTCTTGTTGCCCCCATAGAGAGAGCAAGAGATATAGTGTACCTAGTAACAGTGTCTTTAGAGAAACTGGGAGATCAACACCAGCTGGCTGCACCAGACCTGACCATAGTTGATAGAAGAAAAGTCAAAGCAAATGCGAAGGCAGAAGACACTGAGAGTGTGACAGAAAGCCCTGAATAGCATGTTGAAGTACAAGACTAATGATACTCTGTAGTGTAGACCAGCTGCTGAAAGCAGATGATCAGTTGTATGCCATGGAGTTGAAGTGATATTGTGGAAAATAGATGGGAAAGGATCCAGGTTACAGCAGAGACATCAGGATCCACAAATTTGAAGGCATGGCAGACTGCGAAAGAGAAGAAATTGCATACAGCATCTGAAGGCAGTCATCACCAGCATAAATGGGAAGTGAATACAAATGAGCTGGGCCCTTTCAGCAACTGGGCCAACAATTGACTGAAGAGTACAGAAGGGCATGCCACTGGGGAGAGGTCCCTGCAGTCATTCAAATAGTGACTGCCCCGACCTCTCCTGTACATCGATGAGAGGACCTATGAGCCTGACATGTTTACCTTGCTAGTGTCTCTGGAAGGAAAGCAAGCACCAATAGTGACTGTAGAGTTTTAGCTATTAGAAAAAGAAGGGTTGAAGATAAAGAATGTGTTTAAACTGCAGTTGGCCCGCAGGGAAGAAGGCAACAGGCATACCAATGACAAAGCTACACTTTTAAAGACTGATGTTCAAAATTTTGGAGAAATCTCTCTGCTTAGTGTCTTGTAGGTAGCAATTAGGGATGATAGGGTAGATGTAGATGGTCATAAAATAATTGGGGATTCTGAAGCATGGCACTTCTGTGGCCATTTTTGAGTAGATCCTCCTTAAAGTTGACCTTTCCTGGTACAAATTTATTTTTGCATAGTAAACATTGACTAGCAATTACCTTTAGCCAGCAATCTTCAGATCTGAATATGGACTGTAAATTAAATTTAAAATGCAGCTCTGGACAATGTGTTCTGTAGGGCATGAACCACAGTTAACTAGAAGATCAGACAAGGCTGATTTAAAATTCATTTGGGTGTGCGTAGTGCACGTGCAAGAAAGGAGGTGTGAAAGTTATACGTAATTCAAAGGAAAGAATTGCAAATATATTGCAAATATAAAATTGTCTTTGATATTTAGCATATAAAATGTCATGTATTGTTGGGTGGAGCAGGCCTCCTCCTTTGAAAGGTCCCAACATGATGTCCATTGTGGCTCTTTTTGTTGAATAAAGAATCTACTTCATTTGTTCCAGCTACTTCTCTCCAGTGACTTTGTTCATGTGACAACACTTAAGGCATTGTGATACTACACACAGAAGTTTAAGTTCTGTCAATTTAGCAAATATCTTCTCACAGCACCAAAAGTGTAATGGGCTGGATTATCAGTCCCAAAAATTCAAGAGTCCTGGAGATGTGGCAAAATGCATACAAGCATAACAAAGTAACTTAAGTGTAATTTAAACCACAGGAAATAATACATAGTAAGATTTCTGCAAGTCACCAAGACTTCTGGGCTCACAATTCTTAGTCACCACTTGGTTATTGTCGCCTTCAGGGGAATTCTGAATTCTGACGGGGGAACATCATAAAGGATTCCTTCCATCCTGCGCACAGACTGTCTGAACTGCTTCCGTCTGGTAGGCGCTTCAGATCCCTCCAGACTAAGACTAATAGGCACTGGAGAAGTTTTTTCCCTACTGCGGCTACTTTGCTGAACAGTTAACTGCCGGTTAACTGTCGGCTAACTATTACTTGGATTGCACTACTTGTATGTATAATCTATATTTTCATTTATATTTATCATTATTATTGTTATGAGCAGAGAGACAACATCTGCCGGAAGTAAATTCCTTGTATGTGCACAGGTACTTGGTGATTAAAGTCTGATTCTGATTCTGACTTGAACATGAAACCACAATTGGGTCCTAGTAAAGTCCAAGGAAAATTGAAAAAAATCATGTCAGTATATTGTTATGAAGATACCACAGCTCTGAGGGGCCGAAAGAGCGGGAGCAGCCCCCTCCTTCCGGAGAATCGTAAGAGCACCCGTTGAAAAGGGGGGGGGGCGTCAGTAGACTCAGTCGGAGAGAGAGAGAGATACGTGTCAAGTTGCACGACCCACCAGCAATACAGAGTAAAGACAACAGCGACTATTGTCTCATGGAGACCACGTGAAAAGCCCTTGGGCAAAGTGGGCTGGTTGAGAGAGAGATTGCATCATCCCAACCTGATTGACACCTGCGACCCTGTGAGGAAGTATAAAGGAGAGTCTCAGGGGGACAGCCCCTCAGATGCACCCAGAAGACACGAGAGAGTGATCCCGCAGCAGCGGGAAGCCATTCGGAAGGAAGCCACGTGCGTTAGATTCCGGGATTGGAATTTGTGGCTGGGATCACAGGAAACCGCGTTTAACTGATGTCGGGGAGAGGAAGCCACCACTCCCCCGATTTTTCACGGAAGATTCATCGAGACTCGACAAGTCCTTTCTCTTCTCCCCCCCCCCCCCCCACACAATCTCTCTCTCTCGGGCGCCCCACGAAAAAAACCCAGCGATTTCCAACAGACTGAGGCCGGCAGGCTTTCAGAGTGACTTTTATATTTCCAATGGACAATCTATTAACCCCTAGACATCAACAGAGCTCATTTAAGAATGATGATTATTAATATACCCGCGCTTTAGATTGAGTATTGACAATGTGACTTATCTGAATGTATGTATTAACCCTACCTTTGTGTCCCTTTACAAATAAATCATTTGAAAATAGTGACACCAGACTTCAACAGACCTCTCTATCTTTGCTGGTAAGTTATCCAGTTATGGGATACATAACAATATACACAAGTTTCACAAGTGCAGTCATTGAAACACAGACAAACTCTTTGATGGTTTGTTCCCGTTCCTTCATTTTTGGACACAACATTCCTTGGGCTTACAAAATACATTAAAGTTTACACATTTAAACAACAAGCCCGAAATCCAGCCAGACATCCATATTTTAACAGTTACTCATTGTTATTTCATTCACTCATGTCCAGACACACTGCATTCATTGGGTTTTGAAATTATGTTAAAGTTTGCATATAAATAATAAACCTGAGTTAAGAAAGAATCCATCTACAGTATCAATAAACAGTCTACAGATATCAACCGACTTCACATGCTGTGAGTTTCAGAAAGGGTTAAGTTGTCATTGACTTGACAGACATTCATTCAATGTTTTACAAAATCTAATATGCATGCAAGAGCTATGATCACTGCACTATATCTCAGTATTGCCCTTATTCACAATGAAAGATGTTGAAAATCATTCATAATTTAAACAGCTGCCTTAGCATCTGTCTGTGCTTGGTGACAGCTTCCCCAGCATCTGTGTTTCATAATTGACTGTAGGCAGCATCCGCTCGTGTTGAATGATAGCTGCCTTAGAAACTGAATGTGTATAGTGATTGTTTCCTCAGAGCCTACATTTATAAGTGACCTCTGCTTCAGTGTCTGCATGTATAGAGTTACCGCTACCTCAGTGCCTGCATGTGTGGAGTGACAGATGTCTCAATCTCTGCGTATGTGTGATTGGCAGCTGCCAATGTAACTGCACGTGTGGAGTGACAGCTGTCTTAAAACACACATGTGGGAAATGACAGCTGTCTCTGTATAAGCATATGTGTGTGACTGACAGCTGCCTCAGAACCGCATCTTACTACATGTTGTTCATGTTCTCACCCGACACCACAAAGATCTCCCTGCACCAGATGTACTGGTTCAACAGAGCATCAAGAAGTTAAAACTGATTTGAGACAACTGTGAAATCACTCCTGGGGTCAACTCGTTAATCTTGAATGGCAGTACTTTAAGGGCAGCAGGCTCGTGAGATGTCTCCCCATCCAACATCTCCTAATTAATGGGGGAAGATCTCATGAACCTGCAGCTCTTCAACTGCAGCCGTTCAAATTTAAGTGCAGACTGCTACATCAACTTCAGGGAGAGGCAAGGAAAAAGGAAGGCAGGATTGGCAGTGATATGTAAATATCATCAATCAGGAGGCATGAGTGCTTAGGGGGAAAAAAATGGCTCCATACTTGAGCTTCCTTTTGATGGCTAGTGAGCAAATGTGACTTTAAATTTGAAACACTGTGAGATACTCAGAAAGTTAGGCAGTATCTGTGGGGACAGAAATAGAATGAATGTTTTATGTTAAAGACCATCATACTTGTTCAGCTTGGATTATGATTTGGCAGTCTACAACTGTCATTCTCAATGTGAGCCATACTGGATTTCATAGGGGCCAAGAGTAAAAAACAAGAAACTAGAGGCCCCAGGAGTTTCTGAATAGGCCATGATAAGTTTACTGTTTTAACTAAATATTACCAAATATATATGTACATAAAATTGAATGTATGTAAATTAATTGGAACCTTGAATAAAATGAATGGGTAAACATGCAGAATGATGCAAATGAAGCAGCAATCAACTTAGTTTTGCTGCCTCATTTGCATAATCTTGAGCTTGTGAGAAGAGGTGACCTTTGATTAGCTTTAACCAAGATGCAACCAGATACTCAAAAGCTTGCTAGATTGCATCCATCACAATGATCTCAATAAATACCAAAAGTAACAATATTGCTTTTTCGTTGCTGGTTGGAAGAATATATATAATATATATATATATATATTATAGATAAACTATCCTATTCAGGGCTTTGAAATAGTTCAATTTTTTCCTATACAGCTGTAACATTATATTTAACATATAATGCCTATAACCTGTTAAAACATAAATATTGACTGGTTGGCATCCATCTGTTTTGATGATCATGATGATGATCACAAGCCTGAGCAAAAGGTATGGAGATCCTGAGATGCCTAGTCATCAAGGTCCCCCTATTGGCCTCACTAGTGCAGTCCAAAGGAAAGCTTATGACGCAATGCGTTTGGCATCAGTTTGTCTGCAGGAGCTGCCAACAGAAGTTGAATGAGGTCCAGTCGCCTTGGGGTCTCCACTTAGTATTTGCTGTCTGGGTTTACTCCCAGATCTTTCAACTCTCCCCAGTCCTCAAGGCAGTGAGACTATTTCCCTATAGCTGGGTAAATACAGACTGTATAGAAGAATAATTAGTATAGTTGACTAAAAAAAGTTAACGAACAAAGACTTTGAATCAATATCAATTCACAATGGTAAAGGAATGTCACAAGTGGACCAGGAGCAGAAAAAGTTTGAGAACCACTGACCTACAACATTCTCACAATGCTTCAATTCTAACAAGAGAAAGGCTATAATACCATAAGACATAGAAGCAGAATTAGGCCATCTGGCCCATCGAGTCTGCTCTGCCATTCAATCATGGCTGATCCTTTTATTTTATCTCCTCCTCAGCCCTAGTTCCCAGCCTTCTCCCTGTAGCCTTTGATGCCATGTCAATCAAGAACTTATCAATCTCTGTCTTAAATACACCCAATTACCTGGCCTCCACAGCTGCATGTGGCAACAAATTCCACAAATTCATCATCCTTTGGCAAAAGAAATTTCTCCTCATCTCTGATTTGAAAGGGTGCCCCTTTATCTTGAGCTGTGCCCTCTTGTCCTAGACTCCCCCATCATGGAAACATCCTTTCTACATCTACTCTGTCAAGGACTTTCAACATTCAAAAGGTTTCAATGAGATTCCCCCTCATCCTTCTGAATCTCAGCAAGTACAGACCCAGAGACATCAAAAGTTCCTTGTAGAATAACCTTTTCTTTTCTGGAATCATCCTTGTGAACCTCCTCTGGATGCCTTTCAATGCCAGCACATTTTTTCCAAGATGAAGGGCCCAAAACTGGTTCATAATACTCAAGGTGAGGCCTCACCAGTGACTTACAAAGCCTCAGCATCACATCCCTGCTCCTGTATTCTAGACCTCTTGAAATGAATGCTAACATGGCATCTCCCTTCCTCACCACTGACTCAACCTGCAAGTTAACCTTCAGGGTGTACTGCACTAGGACTCCCAAGTCCCTTTGCATCTCAAATTCCTGGATTTTCTCCTTATTTAGAAAATAGTCCACAAATTTATTTCTACTACCAAAGTGCATGACCATAGATTTCCCAACATTGTATTTCATTTGCCACTTTCTCACCCATTCTCCTAATCTAAGTCCTTCTGCATCCTACCTGTTTCCTCAACACTACTTGCCACTCCACTAATCTTTGTATCATCTGAAAACTTGGCAACAAAGCCATCTATTCCATCATTTAAATCATTTAAAAAGAAGTGGTCACAACATCGACCTCTGTGAAATACCATTAGTCACTGGCAGCCAAGCATAAAAGGATCCTTTTATTTCCGCTCGCTGCCTCCTACCATCAGCCAATGTTCTAACCATCTTAGTAACTTTCCTGTAATACCATGGGCCCCTAACTTGCTAAGCAGCCTCATGTGCAGCACCTTGTCAAAGGCCTTTGGGAAATCCAAATATACAACATCCACTACATTCCCTTTATCTATCCTACTTGTAATCTCCTCAAAGAATTCTAACAGGCTCATCAGGCAAGATTTTCCTAGAAGGAAACCATACTGACTTTGTGCTATCTTGTCCTGTGTCACTAGGTACTCCGTCACCTCATCTTTAAGAATTGACTCTAACATCTTCCCAATAACTGAAGTCAAGCTAACTGCTGTCCTCCTTTCTTAAAGAGTGGAGTTACATTTGCAACTTTCCAGTCCTCTGGCATCATGCCAGAGACTAATGATTTTTGAAAGATCATTTCTAATGCCACCACAATTTCTAACGGTACCCCTTTCAGAAACTAGGGTGCAGTTCCTCTGGTCCAAGTGACTTATGTACCTTTAGGTCTTTCAGCTTTTTGAGCAACTTTTCTCTTGTAACAGTAACTGTACCCACTTCTCTTCTCCCTGGATTGTCACCTTGTCATGGTGGAGAAGCTTGTGTGGTCCAAGAGCGATGCCATCTGGAGCTATTCTCCCGGTAGGGTCACCCATGGCGGTAAGGTCAAGGGTGAGGTCCCTGACAAAGAACAATCCAACCAAGACCTCAACGGTGGAACAGGTGGACGAAGTTACTTCAAACTCAACGGCTGTAAAGGCGGATGAAGGCTGCAACAAATCCATCAGCTCCAATCATCGTGGTTTCCATTCCATTGGAACCAGTTGGTTGATTTCTGAAGAATCATGTGCTTCTTGGAGTGCAACATCAAGTACACATTAAACAAATTCAAGCACAGGCATCTTCGCTCTGTGATAGATCAATGGAATAAAGACCATCATCCTCGACTTTGAGGGATAGACACGACGACGACCCACTTCTCTTTCTTCGCACACTACAACATCTGGCATACTGCTTGTGTCTTCCACAGTGAAGACAGATGCAAAGTACTCATCTAGTTCATCGGCCATCTCCTTGTCCCCCATTATTATTTCTCCTGCTTCATCTTCTAGAGGTGCTATATCCAATCTCATTTATCTTTTATTTTCAACATACTTGAAAAAACTTCTACAATCCACTTCGATATTATTTGCTGGCTTGTTTTCATATTTCATCTCTTCCTTTCTAACGATTCTTACAGTTGCTCTCTGTAGGTTTTTAAAAACTTCCCAATCTTCTATCTTCCCACTAATTTTTGATTGGTTGGCATCAAGGAGAAAGTACCAATCAGAGAACTTTGTTAGAGATGTTTGAAGAGAGATACTCTTTGGTAGGTTAGACTACTTCTATGTTTATGCATTTGCTATACTGCAGGTACAAAGGTCACATTGAAGAAAGCATTTCTCTTGTGCCTATTATATTCAATTCAGTTCTCACACAAGCTGGTAGTTACTTCTTTGCCTTCCCTGAATTAATATCTATTCTGGACAAACACTGCAGCTAAATCTGTTTTTCAACAACATTTGGAGTTAAGAAAAATTTGCTTCTGCACCATTGGAACAACTGACAGTAGAAATCCAACACACATCCACATCTTCCAAAGGTTTCACACAACGCATGATTGTTACAATAAAAATGCATTTGACTGAAAAGTGTCCATTAAAAAAAGGAAGTGCGTACATGTTATAAATGTAGATCAGATTGTTGGAGTTTTTGTTCCATCAATTATTAAACAGAAACTCCAGGCTCCAAATGCAGGATACTGTTTCTCTCTGTAGTTGCCAACACTAATTAACTTTTATCATTCTATCTACACAGGAAAACAAGCTTTAGAATCAGTGATTTCCATTTCCTGAAAGCAGTCAATGATTGCTATGCAAGGTAGTCAGCAGTCGTCTGTCACCAGGGCACAGAGTCACACAGCATGCTGCTGTCTGAAATTAAATGGAAATAAAAAACCTCTCTGTTTTTTAAACTCCATTTTATTTTTTACCAAATGCAAGATAGTGATTACGAGTAGAAAAGACCTCTTCTGATTATCGTCACAGTAAACCTATCGTTAAATGCTAAATTTAAAAGCCTCCTGTGCTGACATTTTGTTACCTTATTTTGATTTTATTTTGCATACAGCTTCATACCAGCATCTGTTCAAAATCAGCGGCTACTGATCCCTTTAAAGCAACTGAATGATACTTTCAGTCAGTGAAAAGTATTTGCTTTCAAACTTTTTAGATTGTGCTGAGAAAAAGATCAAAATTTAATGTGCTTGGGGTAATGAAAGAAAGTTCTTGATGTTAAATATAATTTGTTCAGAACCTGATGTCTCTGTGATGATAATCCATTAAATTAGATGCACTTTAGTATCAATCAACTTTATATTCAAATCTGCTTATTATCAGAGAAATTCAGAACACCTCATTTCTGCTCCCCTACTCTTTTATGCCTATATCATGATTCCATGATTTAAAGTACTTTTAAGTGACAGAGTTGGTTGACATTGAAGTGGTTCCACTTGTGTCAATTATGTAAATCTACTTTCCTCAGAAGACCTATGAGTTTGTGCCTTGTGTAATACATACAACACTATTCCAAGAAGGATGAAGTACTTAATGTATGTTCTGTTTTTTGGATGAAAAGAAAATGACATTTATTAAACAGCTTGTGCTGTCACATGACCTCCTGAAGTCAATACATCAAGGTATCTCTGAAATAGATCACAGTCAATTTTAATTATTGGCAGCTAATTGATACACAACAAAGTTGCAATGAACAGCTGATGGGGCATAGATTTTAGGTGGTGCTGATTGAAGAACAAATGTTAGCCACTTCATATATTGCCACAGTGAAAATTTTTCATTCACTTGAATAGGGGATTCAGTAAACACCTCGTCTAAGCTGTAACATTCCCACTGGCACTGACAATGCATCATTTTACTGATGCACATGGCAGATAAGGTTTAACACAGAGAAATGTCACCGATCTGTTTTTGTTAGAAGAATGAGTGGAGGCAATACAGAATAAAAAATTATTTTCTTAAAGGGCTGAGCATCTGGGGTATGGAGGCAGAAGTTGTTGAAAGTGGCCTTGTATAGGTTGACTAAGCAGCTAAAAAAGGAGTTTCTAGGCACTATCAATCAAAGGATGGACAGTGTTAGCAAGATGGACAAGCTGAGCATATATAAATTACTGACCTTGTCTCATAAGGAGTACAGCAGTTGATTCTGTCACTTCTAGCCATAGGTGAGTAGCTAATTTTATTCTATTCTTCAAGAAATGAAAATGAGATAATTCTGGAAGTTGATTCCTGTGAGTCTCAAGTTAGTGGAATGGGAGCTATTGGAGAGGAATTTTAGAGATAGGATTTAATAAACATTTTGAAAAACATGCCCTAACTAAGGACAATCAGCATGGCCTTATGTGGGCAGATCATACCTACTAAGGTGGAGATTTGCAAGGAGGTAACAAAGGTGATTGATGAAGGCAAAGCTGTGGGTTTTAGCAAGAAGTTTGACAAGGTCCCTCAAGGTTGGTCCATCCAGAAGAGTAAGATGTATGGGATAATATAGAAAATAGCAGATTATGTTTAATCTGGCCACATATGGGGTGTTGCACTTTGGGGTATCAAATATTAAAGGAGCTTTAATGTACAGAAGAACCTTGCGGTCCAAGTCCATAGCTCCTTGAAAGTGGTTGCACAGATTGACAGGGCAGTAAAGGAGGCAAATGGCATGATTGCCTCTATTAGCTGAGGCACTCAGTTCAAGAGTCAGGAAATAATGTTGCAGTTATATAAAGCGCTAGCTATCCCCCATCTCTAGTCTATTCTGGTCACCCTGTTATAGGAAGGATGTGGAAGTGTTGGTGAGAGTGCAGAAGAGGTTATCAAAATGTTGCCTGGATTAAAGGATATGTGCTATAAGGAGATGTTGGACAGACTTGGGTTGCCCTCTCTGAAGTGGAGGAATCTGAATGAGGATCACAGAAGTTCATTGCTTATGCAATACAAAGATGGAGAAGGGAACCAATACCTTTTTCTGGGATTGAAATGTCTAATAGCACAGGGCATGCATTTACATTAAGAGGGTTTGTTCAAAGGGGATGTGTGGGGTAAGTTTCTTTACACATATAATGGTGGGTGCTTGGAATATTCTGCTGGGGTGATGGAGATGAAGGCAAATATGCTAGAGGCATTTAAGAGGCTCTTGGATAGAGGTGAGCATAGAATCGAGGAATTGGAGGGACAGAGTGAAGTTATGATGGCGTTAAGTGGCGACTTCTTTGCTTGTATCTTCGGAAGCTGCTCTGTTTCTAGCTTTGATATCTCTATTTTTCTCCTCTTCAATGTTCTTTTGAAAAATCTGACCTGGAGTTACACTCTGACCAATACTCAGGGCCTCACGACCGACGGCAAGGATGTGCACCGTCAGGGTGCTGGATTTCCATGGCTCTGGAGGAGTGCTGATTCTAGGCCGGTTCCCCTGACTGAAGCATTGCATCGGGACATCGGGAGCGGCGGGTTAGCTGCTGTGGGCCGTGTGTCCAGAGAACTGTGCCTTTCTGCAGCCGATTCTCTGGGCGCAGAGTTCAGAAAAAGCAACGCAACAGACTTCCAACATTGTCAATCAGCGAGTCATTTGGTATGTCTCCCCTCTTGTTGTAAAACGGGGACACCTCCTTTTCCCTTATTAGGGAGATAGAGAGCCTGTGGTTTGTTGAATTCCCAGGTGAACGCTTAGTCTTAGGGGTATTGCAAGTCTGTGTCTTTATTGACACTGTGCTTGAGTGCTCAGTGGAGGGTGCTGATGCTTGTTTGTTGTGGGGGGGGGATCATTGCTTTGTTGCTGCTTGCACATGGGAAGGTGGAGCTGTGGGGGCTTCAGAGTTCGAACGTTTTACTGTCATTCATTCTTTGGGGTACACCTCTGTTTTGGTGGATGTTTCTGAAGAAAAAGAATTTCAGGATGTATATTGTATACATTTCTCTGACATTAAATGTACCTTTGAAACCTATTGAATATGGACATTGAGTAGACAGCATGAATTAGTTTAATTAGGCATTTGATTAATCGTTTAACAAACTTGGCAGAACTTTGTGGGTTGATGTGGTTTTCTTGTGTTGTACTGTTCTGTGTTCTGTTATGGGAAGGATGTGAGAGCATGGGAGAGGGTCCATAAAAGATTTCTACAAAAAGTTCCTGGGATAAGAGAATGCAGTTATAAGGTTGAGAAGCTGAGATCTTTAAAATGAATATACCGAAGGTAACTTAATTGTTGTCTTTAGGAGAAACTTAGATAAATATATCATGAGAAAAAATGAGTAAGGCTAAACCAAAGAGGTTAACTGTTGATGTATTGTGGGAAAGTGCTGGCATGGACTAGATAGGCCAACTTTCTTCTTGTTCTGCAGCAATTCTATGATTGGATGAAATCCCAGCCTTTTGGCTCACCTAGGGACAAACAAGTACAGAATTGTGATTTACAGAGAAGTACAGAATTCTCTTGCTTGGATACCCTTTGCCTTTGATCTACAAAAGACAGGTGGAGAAATTAAAAGATAGACTGAGAGAAGTGATCATTTATTCCAGGGGATATTCTTTAGTAAAACAGGATATTGGTGAGGCTTGAACTGGTGTACTGCGTATAGTATCACTCTCCTTACTTAAGGAAAGATGGAAATGGTTCAGGGAAGATTTATGGTAATACGTAGGAATTGGATAGGAGTTTGGGCAAGCCAGAGTTGAAACCACAGGAGTTGGGGTTACTGCAATGTATATGATACAGAGGGTCCTTTACAGAGTCCAAGTGAGATAATGTCTTCTTGTGTGGGAATATCTAGAACTAGTGGCTACTGTATAAAGCCAAAAGCTTGCCCGTTTATGACAGAAGTGAGTGAGATGATGTAATTTTTTTTTCTCTCATATGAATTGGAGTTCTCTTCCGCAAAAACATTGTAGGCACAATCCTTGAATACTGTTAAGACTTAGGCAGATAGATTTTTGAAAAGCAAAAGGATATAAATGTGCCAGAGATAGAAAGGAACATGACATAAAAATTACAATTATATTCACCATGATGCCATTAAATAAAAAAGCAGGGATGCGGCTGGTCGCTACACCTAATCCTAATTTGTATGTTTATAGAACTACACGCTTTTTTTTGCTTACTCTGACATTGTCAAATGGACATTCACCTAGCCAGTATAGATCTGGCTGTTCTTCACTTTAGGGGAAAAAATAGTCAATTTAGTTTGTATTTTTTTCCCTTCCTCTATACAATGACTGTGTTATGGATCATTTTGCATTGCCTCCTCAATCTTAACACTTTCTTATGCTTCCTCTTGTCCCCTCTGAGACCAAGTAATTTATATAAATTATGGACAGGTAGCAGATGATACTTGATTGTATATTATATTGAACAGATAATCCATTTTGACATAAATAGGTAGCATGGCTTCAGCAGGTCAAAACTGTGCCTCAGTGGAAGAATTTATACATTAATTAGCAGTTTATCCATGACATTTCATACCCCAGTTAATAAAAAGACTTTACATTAATATATTTCTTATTTGGATACAGTCAACAAATCTTGTATTTGTCATTAAATTAATTAATTTATTCTGTGGAATAGATCACAAGGGATAATATCACATTGATTAACACATTTGAAAGTAAACCTAATAAATATGTAGTTAGAATTCAGGCTGAGATTTATAAGTCCACGGAAAGTTTCAGATATTCAAATACTATGTAGAACTAAACAAAGCTGGGACTGTAGGAGCCTAGGAAAGATCACTGGAATAAGTACTGTGCAATAAAAAAAAACATGTAATCCATTGCATTCCAATTATCTCAGGCAAGGATTAAATTCTTATTTAAGAAAACACTGAATTGTGGTGAACTGTATTTTGTTCTGAAGTCTAAACACATACTCTAAGCACAAAAAAAATGTTCAAAGTGAACAAATTCCTGTGGGAATGTGCAATTATATCTCAACAATTGCTAAAAAATGGCAGATTGCTTGATGCGTAACGTGAAAACTCGCAAGGTGTAGGTGTAAGAAACAATTTGTTGACTTATAGTAAATAGATGAGGTAATTTTTGCTCTGACAGTAATAGTGATGTTCAAGAAGTCGATTGTCTCTGTGGATTTTTCTATCTTATGATTGATTGTGCTAAACAGAGGACTAAATTTTTCATAGAAGACAAACAATTCATTTTCAATTACAGTCCATATAATTAATGTCATCTTTGTATTTTTATTATTTGAGAAGCTTCAATAGGCATATACTGAGAGAAGTTTCTTCTTGATTATTTTGTTAGTAGTAGTGTGCTTGTTTGGGCCATTGTAGTTTCAATATGTACACTCAAATTAAATAAGCACTTTAGTTAAACAGTAGGTACTCTGTAAAGGATGCTTACACCAGGCCCTGTCCTCCTCTCTTTTATCATAACAAAGTGTTTATCTGTTTATTTTGTACAAGCTGAAGACCTACCTGGGTTAAAAATAGCATGGGGGGAGGGGAGGGGGTTAAAATAAGCAAAATGATAGAAGCACAATAACCAACACTACAATATCAGCACTTACAATTGTCACAAGTAAGCAATTTTCAACTTTTCAAACTCATCCGTGGCTTCTGCAATCACATTTATAAATCATTGTCTGATTGGAAAAGCAATTTTCAATGCAGTGGAAGAAGTTCTTCCCTTTATATTTCTCTTCCCAAAATTAGAGGACAACATTTTAGAGAACATGTTGAATCTGCCTAATTTAAGAACAATTGAGGGGATGCAATCTAATTATATTCATCACCTCTTTCTGATGTCGTCAAACTGCTTTCAGCTGGAGGTTTGATTGCAAACACATGTAGCAGGTCATTTCAGAAAATTGTTATTTTACCATTTTCGCATGTTTAAATGCGAACAATCATCATAGCCTTGCCCATTATTCTTTGAGTCTTTGGAGATTACGAGTTTGCAGTCTTTCTGAAGGAAATGTGATGTGATTGTCAATGTATTTTAGCAACGTGGAAGGTTATTGCTAAAAAAAAATCATCTGTCAATGTGAGAATTAATTAATGCAAGTGGATAACACAAAGACAATTAAACATGCAATAAATGCATTTGTTTACAGTGTAAAAAATTACAATATTTTCACAAAAAAATTATTAAA